>NW_027481429.1:0-243676 GCF_050403205.1 Rhodotorula paludigena | reverse complement strand
CCCCCCCCCCCCCCCCCCCCCCCCCCCCCCCCCCCCCCCCCCCCCCCCCCCCCCCCCCCCCCCCCCCCCCCCCCCCCCCCCCCCCCCCCCCCCCCCGGCGCCTACCGCGAGATCCCGCGTCAAAAGTAGCGGAGAGAGCGGCATGTCGAAGCAGGGGAGACAGCAGGTCAAAGTAGCACAGTAAAGCTGGCCAACAGCAATGTTGCCGAGAAGCAAAAGGCAAGGACGCGGCAGCCGTTCGACGAGCGAGCGAAGGGCGGGGCCAACGTTCCTCGAACGGGGCTCGAGCGATGCGGAGTAAGCGGTCCATGCACGGCGGTTCACACTGATTGGCTGTTTACGACGCGCCGATTTACGACGCGCCGATTTACGACGGCCAAGCCCCGTTTGATCAAAGAGCTGGCGACACCGAAGCCGAAGCGAGAGTGCGAGGAGGAGGAGAAGGGGAAGGGCGACTCGAGCGCGGCCTTGCGCCTCCGTTCGGTTGCGGGTCTGACTTGCAGACCGACTCCACGATATCTTCGATGCTGCGCGTTACCTGCAGAGCCGTAGCAAGGGGCGATGCGGTGGCAGCGTCGGGATTGCCGTTTCGACGGGGACTTCGAAGTGCGTCGAGGCTCGTACTATCCGACTTGAAAGCGCTCATGAGCTTCGGTCCGTAGAGTTCCCTTGCTCAAGGGCTGTACAGGCGGTCGGCAAGCGCCACAGAAGCCCGAGCTCTCGTTGCAGTTCCAGCTGGGCATCGCATCGGACCTTGCCTTGCTTCTTCTTCGTTCTCGTCTCTTCGAGTCGCGCGACTCGAGCATGGCAGTCTCGAGCGACCCACCAGTGACCATCAATCCTGTCTTCCTGCGGGCGAGCCCGCGCCCCACCTCTCCTCCCAGCCTTCCCGCTCCACTGGGCCCTCTTCCTCCCACTCCGGTCGCGATCCCCCTGGATCAGCCGGACTCGAGCCCGTCCGCATCTGGATCACACCTCATACAAAAAGCTGCATCCCGCTCGCGGCCGCGCAAGCTCACCAAGAGGAGGCCCGCGAGTCTCCCTCCCTGTGCCGGACCAGACCGCGACGCCTGCTCCCAGTCTCTCCCAGACGCAGATCGCTCCCGCGCAGACACAGAAGCCTCACAGCAGATTGCTATCTTTGCAGAGCAGGCGCGGCAGTATCGCATGTCGGAGGAGATTCGCCTCCTTCGCGCAGACTTGACTGCCGAGCGCAACGGGCGTCTCGCGGCTGAGCAGCGGGCCCAGCTCTGGCAGACCGAGGTTCACAAGAAGGAGCAGACGAGAAGGAATCTGCAGGCTGAGCTGGAGAAGCACAAAGCGGTGGTCGGCTGGTTGTGGGAGAAGGTCAAGCAAAAGTGGCTCGAGGACGAACTGAGGCGGCGCAAGACGGCAACCAGGAACCGCAAGAGCCACCTGGACATGTAGCGGCTTGTAGCAGAGTGACATATGTCCGGTCCATCACCACTTGGGGCGGAATAGCGTAGCCTTGCAGAGTCCCATGGTGCCCGCAGCTACATCTTGCGTGGCATACTTCCTTGTTCCGCCTCCTCCGCCTCCCAGTCGTGCTTCTTCTCCCCTAGCCTGATGCCGCGCTTCTTACAGGCGGAAGCGATAGCGCGGCGCTCGGCGCGCAGCTGTCGCCTCTCCTTGCGTTCAGCCTCCGCCTCCCACTCGCGATCGTACCCGACGTCCAGCACGCGCAGGTCGGGCAGCCACTCGTCGTGCGGCAGTGCGAGTACGTCGAGGAGGGCGAATTGGGTCTTTGCGCCGTCTGTCGTGAGGGCAAACGCGAGCGAGAGGCGCTGGATTTGCGGCGGTAGGGCGCGCAGGAGCCTGCCAAACGGCTCGTCTATCCTGCCGGACGTCGAAGAACGGCGCCGGAGGCGCTCTAGTGACTCGCTGTCGCTCGCGGACTCGTCATCCTCGTCCGAATCGTTGGAGGGAGCGTGCCTGCGGTCAAAGACCCGCTGCGAACAGCTAAGATTGTGCGACTCGCGCAGCTCGAGCACGCGTATGCTGCGTGGAGCGCTGGCGAGCGTCTCGTGCACGACCTCCTCGTCGGCGTAGCGGATGACGAGGTATTCGAGGTTGATGAAGGGTGCGAGGTCGATCGGGTCGCCGCGGATGGCGATCTCGAGCGTGACGAGCGACGCGTGCGAGTTGGCCGTCAGACGAATGAAGAGCTCGAAATCGAGCGACGTGCCGAACGACAGCGAGCGGAGACGGAAGGGGAAAGACGGCAGGACGGGATAGACGGGCATGTCGTAGTAGTCGTCACTCCACTGCGTCGACAGCGACAGGTGCTGGAGGCGCTGGAAGCGCGCGATGGACTCGAGTGCGCTCGCAATCCCGTCGTACGTCGAACGGAGACCCCGGACGGCCAGTCGCTCGAGATTGGGCCGGACCTCGTGAAACGTCGCAAGGACGAGCGGCATCGGAGCGCTGCCTTCGTCGTCGGAGTCGTCGTACTCGGACATCTCGTCATCCGAGGATTCGTCGAATGCACGGGACCCATCCGAGTCGTCGGCGGCGTGGTGGCGCTCGCGCAAGTCCTTCCGCGTGTCCGGCTTGCCCCCGCCTGGCCGCTGCAGCCACACCGCCTCGATGCTCGGACACGCGCGCAAGCAGCGTTTGACTCCACGCGCAATGTCGGCGCCCTCGATCGGGCCAAAGTAGGTCAAGTCCTTGACGAGCGCCGCAGCCGTCCGGTCCGCCTCGAGAACAGCGAGGTGCGCCAAGCTCGAGCGATCGAAAAAGGGATCGGTATGCGCCCGTTCTGCGCTGCGGCTCCTTGACGCCGAGCCGGAGCCGGCTTTGATCATGGCGAGCAGCTTCTGCAAGAAGCCTGTCAAGTGCTGGATGCCGCCCGCGCGCTGGCCGTAAATGACAAGTGTCCCGTGCAAGCGCGGCAAGGCGACGGAGCGCAGCGTCCTACTGCTGCGACTCACGCAAGCGAGCGCGTTGAGGCCCTCCGCGCTGTAGATGTCGAGGTTGTCGACGACGAGCTTGACGAGGTGGGCAGGCAGCGTGGGCGCACCTCGCGAAGAGGGCATTGGCTGCGTGCGCGAGCGCTGTCGAGGCATCGGACCGTCGCACGGGCCTGTAGCGCTTCAGAGCAGGATGCTGAGAAGAGAGCGGTCTGCGGAGTGCGAAGCGGTGCGAGCGCGTTGGGGATGACACGGGACACCGAGACTCAGGAGACCACGCAGAGCTATGTGGCTGACAGCGACTCTACAAGACTCAAGCGACAGCAGGACAAGACGCCGAGGGAGGGCGTCCACCAACGTACATCTCGCATTCCGACGGAGCGCTTCCACACGCTTCCGCTCACTGGGTCGCCAAGAACACACTCAGACTGTGACACTCAACTGCAACTTGCATTACCGATCGATAGAGGAGCGCAAACACTGCACAGCACCCGCTTGGCAGACGCGGGAGAGAACCGCCTATGGTACACTTTGCGCCGACACGCCGCAACCCAACCTCACTGTGCATTGCTGTCGCGCCTCGAGATGGTCGGTGGCGCGCCCGTCGCGCTCCCTGCGACGCTGCCCTGGCGCGAGCACAACTCGGGGTGCCCGATCTTGCGCAGCTTCGAGTCGTAGTCGCCTTCGCGGTAGCCCTCGACGACTGCTCAGGAGGGACCGGTGCCTCGTCAGCTCGGACGATGCCTGAGATGTGCGAGCGGGAAGACGCACTACGCTGCAGCAGTTCTGAAGTCGAGACGCCGTTTGTGCGCTTTGTCGGGAGGAATGCGCCTGTACAAGGGACAGCGTGACGACCGCAAATCAGCATCATAACAGACCCGTGAAGAGCGTAGAAGCGACGCTAGCCGACGCACCGATCGACTTGGCATACGCATACACGTCCTCCTGCCCCGCGCTCGCGTACGGCTCCTCGTCGTGCGCGACATAGTCGATCTGCCACTTGTCGATGAAGGCCTGGTCGACGTTCCACGGTGCGTCCTCGACGACCTCGTCGACCCAGCGCAGGTGCCGCACCGACTCGTACCGCTCTTGCGACGAGAGGACCGGGTTGGCCTTGTGCGCGCGGACGAGGGACGAAGAGCACACGCCGACGAGGAGGTGCACCGAGGGGAAGGCGAGCTTGCATTGGCGCAGCTGGAGCATGTGGCCGTCTGCGGCACGGAGGGAAGCGAGGCAGCGCGTCAGCGATCGCTCGGGACCATGCCTGTCGCGGGCTAAGCAGCCCGCACGACGATCATGTGCACACGAGAGGGCGCGACGCACAGTGCAACAGGTCGTACACGCCGTCAGCATAAATGCGTACAGGCCGGTCCGTCGGCGGCTGCTTGATCTTGTATTGCCGCCCCTGATGCCCCGCGATCGCGTTCCGAATGTGCTCCTGTGCGAGCGACGTCCCATCAGTCACCGTTGCCGCTCAGCGCAAGAGGCAGGGAAGCGGCGAAACGAGAGCGCACCTGGATCTCCTCGGCCGTGAGGTTGCTCAAGAACCCGCTCGGCGCCGGCGCCCACATGACCTCTCCCTGCCGGTCTCCCCACCCGCTCTGTCCACCTGCGCCCGCCCTCGCCGCCCCCGCCGCCGCCGCGGCGTCGCCATCCGTTTCGGTCTCGGTCAGGGGCGGGCTCGCACTCGGGCTCGGGCTGGGCGAGTACTCGCCGTCCGCGCCAGACGCCGAGGCCGAGGCCGACGAGCGGTACGACGCCTGGTGGTGGAGGAGGTGCGGCGGGGGCAGGTTTACGGGCGCGCGGAACGCGTGAGGGTGCGTCGCGAGGCGCGCGGCCGTCGTCGATGAGTTGGCCGTCGCGGAAGAGATGTCGCCGTCGTCTGCGCGCGCGCGGTATCCCCCGCCTCGAGGGTCAGCTGGGAGGGTCTGGGCGAGAGGGGAAAGAGGGGCGCACGGCCAGCAGAGTCGTAGCCTTCGCCCGCGGCCGCAGGTGGTGCACCCGACCCGCCCGCCCTGGGTGTCCCGAGCCGGACGCCGTCGAGCCCCGCCGCAATGGCCGCAGCGGTCGGGTCTGCCGAGCGCGAAGGCAGCACGTCGTCGTCCTCGTCGTCGTCGTCTTCGAGGCCAGAGGGCGACGGCTCGTCGTTGGATTCGGCAGAGGCTTCGCGCTGCGGGGGCGCACGAGCGCGCGGGAGCGTCAGTGGGTACGACACGCAGCAAGAGCCACCTCGTCTGCCCACTCAAGCAGGCTGGGCAGCACAGGCAAGGCGACCCGAGACGCACCGACGACTCGCCCTCTCCCTCGGGCACGAGCCTGCGCGACGAC
Organism: Rhodotorula paludigena; assembly: GCF_050403205.1. Taxonomy (NCBI): domain Eukaryota; kingdom Fungi; phylum Basidiomycota; class Microbotryomycetes; order Sporidiobolales; family Sporidiobolaceae; genus Rhodotorula; species Rhodotorula paludigena. The sequence goes on along the minus strand of NW_027481429.1, from coordinate 238,418 downwards.
AGGCGGCGCTTCGAGGGCGTCGAAGCTGCGCCAGAGGGCGTGCTTACGCCGTGCGAAGCCATCCCAGTCTGCGCAGAAAGTGGAGAAAGGTGCCGCAACGAGGGGAACCGAACGGCGTCCAAGAGATGATGGCGATGCAAACCGTGTCTCAGACTTTTGTTCGCTGAAAGGATGGTGCAATGCAGAGACACTGTTGCAAATGAACGAGATACACGGCAAAGAGGCGAATGCGGGCAGTAGTACAACAACGATTTCCCCTCCCTCTCCCCACGTTCTCCAGGCCACCGTCGCAAGCGCTCCACCCTCACCGGTTCTGCGGGACATAGTCCTTCGAGAGGTCGATCCCCTGGTCCTTGAGATGCGTGTTGGTAATCTTGAAGCGGCGGTTCGAGCTGCCGGGTCCCTTGCGTCCCTTGCCCGCCTTCTTCTTCGTCGTGGTCGGGGGTGGGGCAGCTCCGGACGAGGCGGTGAGTCCGGCTGCGGGCGTGCAGGGAGGCGGCAGATGAAGGGAGGGGTAGAGGATGTGGAGGAGCAGGGGAAGGGGGAGGAAAGCAGAGATGGTGGAGGTCAGTCACACTGCTGGGGCCCGCGGGTGAGCGGAAGCGTCGCGCACCGGCTTGCAGTTCTTGCGCGAGGTCGTCGCCTATGGGCGTCTTGAGCGAGCGCCACAGGTCCTTGAACTCTGCGAGGCGCAGGAATGGCCGTCGCGGCAAGTTTAGTCAGTGTTCGGAGAAACTGCAGGGAGACGCAGCGAGGTAAGGCATCGCTAGGGTGCCCTCGCCTTCGCAGGCTCGCCTCCGTCGCCGAATAATGGAGACGCACCCTGGTCGAGCGGGTCCTTGTCCCTCCCGACGTCGTCGAGAAAGACCATTTTCATCTGCCCCTCCTTCTCGGCCGCCTCGGTCTTTCCCGTGCGCGTGACGAGGATCCGGCCCTCGCGCTCGAGCTCTTCGATCGCGGCGTTGACGCCGCTCCACGACTCGCGCAGCTTCTTGACGGGGAGGCCGCCCTGCGGAGAGTGCCGCCGCAGGAGGATGAGGAGGTCGGCTTTCGACGAGAGGATGTAGTCGGGCTGCGAGCAGAGGGAGCGCGAGTCAGTTGTTGAGTCGCACTTCCTGTTTGAGCAGCACGATCTGCAGCAAAGACTGCTGCAAGCGCCGAGCAAGGACGAAGTGGAGCGGCGCGCGACTCACGCGGTAGCTGAAGAGCCCAGTGCGCTCGTCGTAACGGACGCGGTCGTGGTTCTGGAGGCCCTGGATGAGCTCGTGGTTGTGCAAGAGGGCCTCTACGCCCGAGCGGATGGCGAGGTCCTCGAGGCGGATGGGGCCGTTGAGCTGGCGGAGGAACGAGACGGCGAGCGCGAGCTGGGTCTGCCAGTGCCTGCCGACGCCGGTGAGCGAGGGCCCGATGACGGCGGGCTGGGCCATGGCTCGAGAACGGGTGTCCGAGAGACAACAGTCCGAGGCAGAGTAGGGAGGAGGAGGAGGAGGAGGGGGAGGGGAGGAGAAGCAGAGGAGCTGGCAGCGGGGGTCCAAGTACTACCCAAGCCTAGTCCCAGTCTCTTTCGCTGCTCGCAGTTGAGTGTCCCTGCACGAGAGAGCGGCTGGCGCTTCTCCCCGCCGACCGATTCGCCGAGTTGCCTTGGTCCGCCTCGACTCGCACCACTCGGCGCAATGACGACCATTCCCTCCCGCCTGGCCCGCGTCACCTCGTCCAGCGCGTCCTGGGACATCGCCCAGGCCCGCTCCCGCTCCCTCTACCGCAGCTGGTACCGCGCAGGCCCGTCTCCCCCTCCTCACTCCCCCTGCCAGGCCCCACCCCCCGACTGACCGCAGGAGGCACCGCACACAGCCCCCGAGATCGTCCAGCTCTACGCCCTCAACGTCCCCGCCTACGCCATCCGCGCAAAGGTCCGCGAGGAGTACGAGCGCAACCGCGCCGTCGACGACATCAAGGCCCTCGACGTCCTCCTCCTCAAGGGCTACCAGGACCTCCAGGAGGTGCGTTCTGGGACTACCAGGAGCGTGGTCACCCGCGCGCGGTCTCGATGCTGATGCTGGTGAACTCGCCTCCCGAACCGGTGTGCAGACCCTCAACTGCTGGAAGATGGACAGGTGCGCCTTCGAAGCTTGCCCTGGCATCCAATCAAGTGTATTGACGACGCTCGACCCACAGCCATGTCCTGCGGTGGTTCTCGAAGGAGGAGGTGCGTCTCGCGACTACTGCACTCCGAGGCAGCTCTCTCTGCTTTCTCCCGCCGCATATGGTAACATCAGAGGCTGACGCTCTCCCTCTACCCTTGCGCAACGCGCAAACATCAGCTGCCAGGTTCGTCCCCTCATCTCGCGCCGACTGCGTCGCCCTCACCTCGCTGACTTCTCCTCTCCTTTGAACCGCACAGCACGGCCCGACACGTTCCTCGAGGGCTTCTACCTCTCGCGCGACGACTCGAAGGAGGTGCAGCCGACGGCGTAGACCTCGCCGGTGTGGCTTGCAGAGCGGTCAGGTCGTGTGTAAGATTCGTCGTGTCTCCCTTTGGTCCTCTCGCGCCAACATGAGCAGTGTGAGGAGCAAAGCGATACAAAGGACAGGGGTGACAAAAGAGGGACGACACAGCACTCTACTGACACACGGGATCATGGAATGGCTACACGCCTCGGAGGAACCCACCCGTCTCGCTCAGCCTCCACGGCTCATTCTCCCGCTCCGTCTCGCGCTCGTTACTCGGCGCCTCCCCCTGCGCGCCGTCAACGCCGACAATGCGGTCGTCAGTTGTCGGCGCAGCGCTGGCGCGACCAAAGAGCTCTGCGAGCGCGCGATCGCGCTCGCGCAGCTCGTCCTCGTCGACCTCGTCCTCCTCCTGCAGCTCCTCTAGCCGCGCCCCTCCCGCCTTCCCTCCTCCTCCCGCCGCCGCCTCTGCCTCCCTCCTCCGGACCTCGCCAAGCACCGCGCGACTGACGCCCGCGCCCTCGAGGTCGATCGTCGCGCCCGGCCCGCCCGGCGTGACGCCGACGGCGAGCTGCTGCTGCGGGATCGAGTCGACGTCGATCGGGCGGCCGAGGATCGCGTCGAGCACGATGAGGGCGCCGAGCTTCGAGACGATCGTGTTGGCGCCGGAGCAGATGTGCGACGCGACGCCTGCGCGGGGGGTTACGGGCTTTAGCGTGCGTGTCTTTCGCGACTCAAGAGAGGCGGTGAAGACTGCGCACAGGAAGGGCAGCCCTCGGAGCAGCGGCAGTTGGCGATCGTGTCTGCCGCCTGGGCGACGAGCGTCGAGATGTGATCAAACACCTTTGCGCAGATCCCGCCCGACTTGCCCGCCGTGTCGTACAGAATGAGTCTGCATGCGCTCATTCGCCAGTGAGTCGGGAGTAGGGCGAAAGAGGGGGAGGAGAGACGCACCGCGCGGGCCGTTTCCGCGTCGTCGTCACGCTCGACATCTCCTTCTCGGGGCTCTTGCACTCGGTGCGCACGTCGCCCTCGGCGCACATGGCAAACACAGGCGTGAGGCTGAGGAGCGCGTGCTCGGCCGCGTGGATCGACGCCGCCGGGTGGAAGTTCTTGAGCAGGAGGATCTCGAGCGCTTCCTTCGGGACTTCGACCCACAAACCGTGCGACGAGCGCACGTAGGGCGGCGCGTGGATGTCGACCGTGTCTAGGATGTTGTTCTGCGTGCGGGAAAGGGATTGGCGTGGAAGCGGGTTTGAGTCGGCGAGGGAAACGAGAAACGCACCCTGCGGTCGACCTTGAAAAAGCCAAACACGATCGCCTCGACTGTGCAAACGTTGATGATGAGCTCATGTACAGTCAAGTTGGTATGCGGAGCTCACTCTTGACTTCGCCGTACGAAGCGGTCGTCGCGCCGCCCTTGACCTCGCGGATGGAGAGCGGCTCGACCGGGTCGATGTTGCTGCGCACGGGAGTAGCGTTAGCCTCTTAGCTACTACATCAGCGTTGAGCAGACGCACACATAGCTGCGCTGGCGCGTGCGCCACTCGAGCGTCGCCTCCTCGACCTTTGCGATCTTGCGGTCGTGATTGACCTCGCGCACGAGGAAAGTCCTGCCCATGTGCATGTACACGCCGCCTTCGTAGGTCGTGAAGATGGCGCGACTCGTCTCGACCTCCTCGATAACGACGGTCTTGCCGTGCGTAATGTCGACAATCGTATAGGACTCGTCCTCGGTGTTGCGGATCGGGACGACGCGAGCCGGATTCGGTTTGAATCGAGGGTGACAGTGGTAAAACCCGTCGTCGTCGCCGACGAGACGCTGCAGACAGAGCCGCCGCAGCTTGTCTTCGTCGCCGCCGGTGAAGTACACCGCGTCTTCGACGGGATGGAGCGGGATCTCGTCCGCTGCGCACTGGATGTGCGCCTCGAGCACGAGCGGGTTGTCGAGGTCGAGGCTCATGTTCTGGAACGGGCTCGTAAAGATCAAGTCGGGGTTGCGCGCGTAATGCTGATCGAGCGGGAACGGGTCGCAGATGAGCATCGCGAGCGAGTCCTTGTTGCGGCGACCGGCTCGGCCGGCCTGCTGTCGGAGTCCTGGGAGAGTGTAGGGGAAGCCGACAGTGATGACAGCGTCGAGACTGCCGATGTCGATCCCGAGCTCGAGAGCGGTCGTCGCGACGACGCCGAGCAGCCGACCGGAAAACATCTCCTGCTCGATCTTGCGGCGGTCCTGTTGGAAGGGCGCGTAAGTATGACTCTGGCTTATAGTCGAGATGGCCCATACCTCGGCGCTGTAGCCCGAGCGGTACGACATGATGCGCGTCGCCATGTCGCTCCTGCCGTCAACCATCAAGTCTTGCTTGACTTGGCGCATGAGGATCTCGCACTGCATACGAACCTGTGTGCAGCGAGAGGTGAGCACGGCACCTACAGTGAGAAGGGCCGGAGGCACGCACTCGGCAGAAGACGATCACACGAAGGCCGCGCTCCATGAGGAAGCGGAAAACCCGACTCGTCTCGGTGATGGTGGAAATGCGGCCCTGCCGCGTATCGATGTCGTCGATGTAGGGCGGGTTCCATACGAGGAACTCCTGCGGGCAGATAGGCGTCAGTATGGTGCGGAACGCGCGAGAGGATAGAAGCGCACCTTCTGCCCGCAAGGCGAGCCATCCTCGTCGATAAGCACAATATCTTCGACGCCGAAAATCGTTTGCATATGCTGCGTGATATCATGTCAGCGAAAGTTCAGCAGCGGCGACCTAGATAGACGTACCTCGACGGGGTTGGCGATGGTTGCAGAGCAGGAAACAAACTGGACGTGCCGGTTTCCAACCGCGGCGCAGATGCGGCGCAGCCTGCAGCAACGACGGATGAGCGCTCCCGACTTCGGATGCACTAGCAGAGAGGGCGCACCGGCGCATGACGAAGGCAACGTGGCAGCCAAACAGGCCCGAGTAGATGTGCAGTTCGTCGACAACAACGAAGCGAAGCTTGCGAAAGAAGCGGCGCCAGCGCTCTTCTTGCGGAAGGATTGTGATGTGTAGCATGTCCGGGTTCGTGAAGATCTGGCAAGCGCAGGTCAGGAAGAGTGCGCGTCTGAATGGGAGCGCAAGAACGCACGACGTTAACATGTTCGCGGATGTAGTCGCGATCGTCACGAGGTGTGTCGCCGTCGAACGTGGCAATCTTGACGCCTTCTAGACCGTCAACGCCGCTGATGAGCTCACCAAGCGAGCGCTTCTGGTCCTGCGCGAGCGCCTTGGTCGGGAAGACGTACAGCGCCGTCGCGTCGGGGTCCTCTTCAAGGGCTTGTACGACCGGGATTTGGTAGATGAGCGACTTGCCAGATGACGTCGAGGTCGACACGATCACGTGCTGACCGTAGGGGTGTTCATACGAGGGATGAAGAGCGTTGACGGCGGCGGCCTGGTGCGAGTATAGCTGGCCGGGCTGAATGCGCTTTGTCGCGAGTAGAGCGTCCGTCAGAGCGTCGGAAAGAGCGTGGTTGAGCTCGCCTGTAACGCAACGATCAGCGAGCGTCGGGCGAGAGCCTCTGAGCTATTCGGCGCACCGTACACCGCATCTCGCGCTTCCAATGTGCGGTGCCCATTCGGCACAATCTGATTCCTGTACATGTCCTCGTCGCCCATCATGTCCTCGATGATGCTGCGGATCGAAGGCCGCAGGTCCGGGTTTCGCTGCAGGAATTCGAGCTCCTCCCGGCGTTCTTTTGCGCCGCGCGAACGCTTGTCGTCCTCGGTGAGCAGCTCGTCCGGATGTACAGGTAGGTTTTCCTCAGTCGCCTCGAGGAGCAGCTCAATCGGGTCGAGCGGCGGGTTGTGCGATGAGCAGGCGATCAAGAGGTCGGAGACGGCCGAACGGAACTTGGCATTGCGCTTGTTGATGAGGACCGTCATTGTCTGGGCGGAGAACTTTGGCTGCTCTTTGGCCGAAGGAAGCGGCGAAGGCGAGTTGTCGCCCTTCTTCTTGCGCCTGCCGTCGTGCAAGTAGTCAGTTCAGAGAGAGCATGTTCAGGATAAGGAAGATCAGACCAGACGCACGAGAACTTGCGGTTGAAGATCTTGCCGACGCCGTTGTCGCTCTTGAGCTCGCCATCGTGGAACGAAAAGAGCAGGACAGTCTCGCCGGTTTTCTTCCCGTCCATCTCGCGCGCCTCCTCGCCCACGCCACCAGCGCGATAAGCTTCATCGAGCTCGCGATTCTTGCGCTCGCGCTTTGACGTGCGGTCATCCTCGTCTTCGTCTGCAGCGGCGGCGGCGTGAACACGCAAGTGCTGCGAGTCGATGTAGGCGAACGAGACCAGCTCGGGGAGAAGTGACTTGATCTGGGCGATGTCGTGCATCTCGAGCGGACTGTGCAGTTGCAGATCAGCGACGTATTTCACTGTTGAGCGGCAAGAGCGTTGACGAACCGCTTGATGAGATTCTCAACGCTGCCTTTCAGGACCTCGAATGTGGTTGCCATGCTTTTGCGAGCGGAGCAAAAGGTGTAGACCGTGTTCAAAGCCTGTAAAGTACATGAGTGTCAGAAGGAACTGGCGCACGATACGGGGAGGGTCACAGAACGCACCTTGAATGTCTTCTCGAGCTGAACAAAGTGTTCTGGAAAGTCGACTGTCGGCTCGAGGAGACGCTCCATCGTTTGGCGGTCCGTCTTGCTCTTGCCTTTGCCTCGGCCTGCGCCTGCAGCCCCCCCTCCTCGTCCTCGTGAGCGGCCCTTGCCCTTCCCGCGAGTCGCGCCTTCTGCGCCGTCATGGTCATTGCCGTCAGCTTCCCCTGCCGCCTTGACGCCCGTCTTCTGCTTCTTCTTTGGCGGTGGTGGGAGGTGCGAGACCCTCGAGGCGGTCTGCCCGTTGAACGAGAGAACGGGTACAGAAGGAGGCGGTGCAGCCGACGGTGGTGGGGCCGTTGATGTCGAAGCGACGGGTTCGAAGTCGGCCGCGTCGTCTGCGTCAGGATCGTCCGAGTCGACCTCGGCGCGGAAGAGCGGCTGGCGGGTAGGAAGAGATTCGTCGACGTCGTCCTCGCCCGGAGGAGACGACGGAACGGGACCGTGTGCGCTCATGAGCCCGCCGCCCATGACGCGAGCGCGCTTGACGCTCTTGCCCTGCATGCGCTGCGACATCTGCGCGAGCCACGCGACGGGCGTCGATGCGAAATGTCAACGGCGAAGAGGCGACGTCCAAGGTTGGCTTTCTCGACATGGGCGCACATCGCTCGACTGGGTGGAGCAGCAGCTCGATGGATCCACTCAGTGCTGTTGATGCAGGGCTTGCATGGATCGAACGCCCCGTCACGCATCGAGACGCTTCTCATCTCAACAGCGCCGCAGCGGCTCGCTTCCTAGTATCTGTGCTCTCCAGCGAGGCTTGATTGTCCTGGTCTTTCACATTACAAATTGCTGCTATAGAATGCGACCAGCGCCCGGCGTTGTTGCCCTGCTTCACAACCACCTTGCGACGGGCGTGCAGGCAGCCTTGCCCTTCGAGCTGCCGCGGCCGAGTGAGTCCAGCTCGGTATGCAGCCGGGGATGCTCTGGGTACGCAGTATTCTGGCAGGGGGTTTTGGTCAGTGGACAGGCTCGAGCTGGTCATCGCCAAAAGGGGAAGAGCAGGCACGGACGATGTGTTCGGCAATGAGCTGTGTCGGCGCAGCAGACCTGTCAGCGCTGAACAGAATGCCATGGGCATGCACTTACACCAGCGTACTGGCGACAGGCCTCAAAGGCCTCCTGCACCTCCTGGTATACTAGCGCCACTTGTTCACGACGTTGTTGCTCGGGGTCCGGGTGCATCGCGTCCACCAGCCATTCACTGACGGGTAGATGGAGCTGCTCAAAGTGCCGATCGACCGCAGCCCATCGGACGAGCTCGTGGTATCGATACACGAACTGTCTGTGCAGCTGCTCCCATGGCCTTTCAGCGAGCGCTTGGGTGAGGTTGAGGTCTGCCACATTGACTTTGGCGAGCTGATGGAGCAGGACGATCCGGGAAAAGCGTGCAGGATCGGCCTGCCGGTCTCGGGTCACGCGATCGTCTCCGCACGCGTGGTAAAGGGTCTCGAGCAAGAGCAGGACGCCGTTGACGAGATGTACGGGCGTCTCGCCAGGCGTCATTGGAATAGTTGATACGAAGGGCTGGTAGGCGTTGAGGCGGTTGATAGGGCTGAGCTTGATGACCGCCCTGAACGAGGCGGAAGCATGACCGTGATCCGCCGTGAAGGTGAGGATACCTTTGTCTTCGTGCTTTGTCCCGAGGCGCTGTGTGTCCCAACGTCAAGTTCAAGTCTGATCCGCTAGTTGACGGGTTACGTGCCCACGAGGGAATTCTCTCGACAATGTTCGCAAGCAAGCGTAGGGCACCGGCCAGAAGACGGCCTGCTTCTCGCACGCATTCGAACCGTCGCTCGTCGTCTAGTAAAATGTCACTTCCGCCTGTTGCGTGATCTGTCAGTCTGCCCGCCTTCGAGGGAAAGAACGCTCGTACGGATTCAAGATTGCGGCACAGCCACTGCGCGAGCATTGACACGTTCAGACCGTGCACGAGCGTCCAGGAAGCGAGTGCTGCGTCCTCCGTGAGCAGGAGCTGGGAGCCGCCGTAGATCGCTGCCCAGTCGATGGAAGCTGCGCTCGAGTGCGAGGGCCGTCCGCCTTCGATCTCTTCCTTCGCTCGACTTGCGGCGTCGGGAAAGCGCTGGCCGATTCCGACAGCGGCTCTGGCGTCCGCATGGAGTGAAGGAAACATGCTCGGGACGACGAAAGAAAGCGAAAAGAGGCAATTGGGCTCGGCAGCAGAATAGCGCAAGGAATGCTCAGAAACGCAGCGGAGGCGAACGGCCGCGGAATGTCCGGAGCGACACGGCCGCGGACGTGCAACAGCAGCGAACTGATTGTGAGTGATTTGAGCCAAGACCTCTTGCACCGGGAAGCCGTGTCCATCGTCAAGGTCATGCAGCCTTACGCTTCGAGCGCATCGAAGCGAGCAACTGCCGGATCTCGGCACGCTGGGAGAAGGCTCTGCAGTTGTCCATGGACGTCAGCATAGTGTACTCAGAGCGAGCACGTAAGAGCAGGGTGAAAGTGACCACGCACACAACGCCGAGACACGCCAGTCCCGCCGCCGCACCGAACGCGAGGTGCTCCGCCGTCGCGCGTACACCAGCTCCCTTGACGAAGACCGCGTCCTCCCACCGCGTCTCGCTCTTGCGGCACGCCCAACCCGCGGCGCTGGACGCTGCGAGAGAAAGGATCGACGGCGTCCACCTCCGCCACGAGAGCGTTCGGAGGACGTCTCTGCCTTCATCGCCGCCGCGCAGCGCCCCGACAGCCTTGTCGAAGTAGGTCCACATGAACCAAGTCGAGAAGGCCGTGCGGAGCGCAAGGTTGACCGAGTTGGCAATGATGAGGCCCTCGGCGCCCATCCCCATCCAGCGCATCGTCGCCCACACGGTGCCGGCGAAAGCCGCAGCGCATACACACATCCAGACGCTTCCTCGCTGGATCCATCGCGGCGGCGCGACCGATTGGAAGAAAGCTTCGGTGAGGCCGTTGAACGCCATAAAGGGGAGGGAGAGGGCGTAGGCGCGCAAGAGCGGCGCGGCGGACGTGCGCGACCAGCGCGCGCCGAGGAGAAGGTGCAGGAGCGGAGTGGTGTAGGCTGGGGCGATTAGCCAGAAGATGAGGGCGAGGTGGGTGTATACGAGGAGGAGAAGACGGAGGTAAGACGCTGCTGAGGAGAGGGTGGCGAGGGTAGGTCCGCCAGAGGGGCGCGCCGATTGACGGATCGGGACAGTCGAGGAAGTATCGACCGACTGGTGTTCAGTGTGTGCTGGAGGCGCCGGTGCTGAAGCGGCCGAGAGCGACGAAAAGTATAGGCGAGATGACTCCTCGAGAGGCTGGAAGAGGATGCGAGCGACAAGAGACCCTGTGCGAGCCCATAGAATACTCATGTCAGGAGACAGCATGGCGTGAATGGCGGGTTCCTACTCCGCGAGGCGAGTGCGACGGAACGCACCGTAATTGAGCGCAACAGCGTATCCGCCCAAGTCGGCGCTCGAACCGAAGCGGCCAACAGCAAGCTTATCTCCCTCTGTCAAGAGCTGCTTGACGACACTCTGCTTCGTCAACGCCCAGCCGAGATCCGTGATGGCGGGGTCAAAGTATCGCCCGTCGACTCGTCGAAGGCCGAAGAACCTTGACGAGCCCGCTGGTTCCTTACTGGCGCCCGGCGCGGCCTGTCGCGTCGGCACGATGTAGGCGAGCCCCGCCCAGATCGTCAACGAGTAGACCAATTGGCCGACGCCAAAAGCGAGCAGCGCGTCTTCTTCGCGGACGCTCCACACCGTCACGAGCGTCCCGATGGCCTTGACAAAGATGGCGATGCCTTCAACGCGAACGCGGCGCGACGTGAGCGTCTGCCAATCCTGCAGGGTACGCAGGTAGAGCTGCTCCGAGACGAGCTCGATGACTGTCGAGATGCCGTACAATGCGAGCGAAGTGGGGAAGTAAGGTGGTATGGGCGTGGGCGAGAAGACGAGGAAGTAGGCGAAGTAGGCGAGTGAGGCGGGGACGATGAAGAGGGAAGGGATGAGGAGGGATTGGCGCTGCAGGGTGGAGGCGGCGGCATCACCGCTTGACCGCGTACGCTGCACCGTACATGTCTGGTCAGAGCAGAGCGATTACATTTGTGTGCGCGTCTACTCACGACGACTGCGCCGCGAATGCCTTCGCGGATGAGGAATAGGACGGTCCCCATCAACGTGTCGAGCTGGATTGTCGCGACACCGAACGCCTGCGGCGAGGTCGAGCGCAGCAGGAGCTGATTCAGCCCAAAGGAGAGCAGTCGCGAGCCGACCTGCAGCCCGACGAGCGAGAGTGTGGTCGAGAGGACCGACGGAGCCATGGCTACAAAGCGAGCATCAGCGGCGCCTCCGTGCATGGGACCATCGTACACGCACTTGCGATCAGTGCCCGTGATGGGCTGTTTGTCGTCCTACCAGCTTGACGGCGGTGTCGCAGAACCCGGATGAACGTGCAGAGGAGCGAGACGAGCGCGGAGCGCTCAAGCGGTTCGTCAGGACGCGTGCAGCGGCCGTGTAGACTCTTATCAGCCTTCGGAGCGCCTCGCAGCGGGAAGGAGCGAGCGTGGTCAAGCGCGACCGTCCTCATCGCTTCTTGGGCTCCACCTCTTCCGCCGACCATTACGACTCGCTCAGCAGGGCTGGCAAGTGCGTGAAGAGGCTGCAGAAACTCGCAATACGCCGTACAGACGACCATGGCTGCCCCACCCGACCCGGATCGTCCTCTCGGAGACTTGACGGACGCCGAGATTGCCCAGCTCACGGCGCAGCTCAAAGACGACGAGGCGAGCCAGCGACCGCTCGTGGGCTCGCTCGAGCCACTCGCAGACCTGGCCCAGGAGTACACCGCGGGTTCAGCGTACCGCGCCAAGGTCGAGCGCCTCCGGCTCGACGGGTGGACGTCGTTGCGACGAGCTCGAGGCGACGGCGACTGCTTCTACCGCTCCTTTGTCTTTGCTCTTCTCGAAACGTACCTCCCGCTCCACCCAACGCACGCCGCGCACCTGTTCGCCAAGTTCGACTCGCTCCTCCCGCTCCTGACGGCCAGCGGGTTCGAGCAGATGGTGTGGGAGGACTTCTGGGAACCTCTGCGCGACTTGCTGTATCGCATGGGACCGGAGGAGAAGGATGGCGGCAGGAGGAAAGACGGCGAGGCGAGGTTGACGCGCGAAGGCCTCCTCGAAGCCTTAAACGACCAGGAGACCAACAGGTGCGCAGCCCGATGTCCCTGCTTCAAGTTGCTAGTACTGATAGATCTTCCATGTAGCTGCATCATCGTCATTTTGCGCCTCATCACCTCCGCCTACCTGCGCACGCACGAGGACGAGTTCTCCCCCTTCCTCTTTGCGCTCGACGACGACCCACGCTTCATCCAGGAAGGCGGTGCTCCGACGATGCGCCAGTTCTGCGAGTATCATGTCGAGGTACGCGCTGGCTTGCTCCCAGTGTGATTGCTCGCTACCGCTTACGCGGCTCGTCGCCCTCAGGCCGTCTCGCGCGAAGCCGACCACCTTGCGATCACGGCTTTGACGCGCGCGCTGCAAGTGCCTCTGCGCATTGCCTACCTCGACCAGTCGGGCTTGCCGCAATTCGGTGCTGCAGTGGACGATGCCGAGGTCAACTTTGTCGAATTCGAGGAGGAGGCGGCCAAGCGGGGCGAGAGGGGTATCGACGGGGCGCTGCTGTACCGTGCGACCTGGCCATCTCTCCCATAAATGCGTGGAAGAACTGACTCTCTTTGCCTGCAGGACCGGGGCACTACGACATGCTCTCGCGCTGAGCAAGCTGACACCAAGACAACGCTGGTCGTTCGACAACCGTTGCGAGAGAGTGTATTCTCAGCTCGAGAAGCGTCAATCTGTCTCCTGAGAGACTCGGCCTGCACCGCCTTGCTGCGGAGCAGCCGAACGTTCGACAGGAGCGAAGGACGCCGCGGCGTCCCCATGCTGAGCTTGTCCATCTCGCCTCTGCTTCGTTTGGTTTGAAAATCCTATGGAGGTGCCGCCGACCATCGACAACGCCGCGCAGACCGCTATCGCGCTGTGCTCTTACCTGCCTGCTGGCCTCCGCTTCCTCGCCGATGCAGCGGAGAACCCGCAATTTTCTGCAGGCTACAGCGGCCTCGTGCCTCTGCTCACTGAAGTCACCGCACTCGGCGCGCTCTGGCGAGCTGTAGAGGATGTGCAAGGCGGGCACGGGCGGCAGAACGAGGCACCCTCGCGCCTGACCAAACTTCTCTTGCGGCACATGCATCAAGTGCGTCCTGGTCCGCGCAGCATCTCGACATCTTACTGAGTGGACCTGTACAGTCCGCTATCACATTACGCCTCGCTGCCAGGGCCAGCAACTTCAAAGAAGTTCGCGCTCTGCCGCCGCCGTCGCGCCGCCAGCTCACCGGCAATGCCGTACTCTTCGCGCTGCATCGCTGCCTCCCTGTACAGTATTTGGGTTCGATCGTGCGTCAGCGTTCCGATCCCACATGACCAAGTTTTGACCCTTGTTGTACGCCGCAGCCCTCGAAATCCGACTCTGACGGCTCCATCACGTTTCAAGGAATGCGAGATGCCTTACGGCCAGAACATGGAACCTTTCGGCACGTCGGATTAAGCATAACGCACTCCTGCATTTCCGTCATCTGACATGCACACTCCGTCAGGCCAATCCCGGCCACATTCCACGTCCGCCTCGTCAATCGCTCGCCAGTCTTCCTGAGCTCGCCCAGCATTCTCACGAAGGTTGAGGTACAAGGACGCTTCTTCGACGTTGCGGTTGGCTGGCTACTTTTCTTCGACATCCTCAAGGCGGTCTATGCGGATCCCGCCCATCCTCGTCTTCACCTTGTCGTGCTGCAAGATTTTGCCGAAAAGCACGGCAGTCTTGCTTGCCTTGAGCTGCGCGACTTCCTTGACGGTCTCCAAGCAACCGACGACAACCTCAGGCAGCTCTTCTCGGCTGAGGAGAACCGCATCGTCTTGCAGCAAGCCGTCTGCGACACGGATCTCAAGGGCTTCGTGCGTTCGGCAGGCAGCGATCTCGATCGCATCGTATCGCGCATGCTCAGTCGCGGGCTCCATGAGGCGTACAGCGCGAGACCGGATTCGAAAGATGCCCTGGCAGAACTCCAGTCCACGGCTTTCTGGACACATCAGCGTGTCATTGCACGTCCCGTCTTTCACAGTTGTCCAGGCGATGCGCTGACTGACTCTCCTCGATGCTCTAGCTTCTCGCGGAAGAAGTGGTCCGTCAGGTCGACCTTCTTCGCAGTGACCGCCTCGCCTGTGCCGCTCTGATTTCTTGTACGGCAACAGAACAAGCACTTTGCGTCCCATGAGCGTATCGGCATCCCAGACCATGTCGCTTCGCTCGGACGGGGCCGGCCGCGACAGCAGAAGCACGAGTTCTTCCCGGTGGCGAGGTGTGAGTAAGAGCAGTGTGGACTTCGCAATGCGCACTTCGTGTTCGCCTGGCTGCGCTCGACCACGATGCCCTTGGTTGCTTCGATCAAGTCTCTGGCGCAAGCCTCGCAAGGCCTGCACAGCCTCGTCTCGGGCTTTCCGTGGCCGTTCCGTTCAGGAGTATTGACGACGGACGAGTGAGCCCTGCGCCTCAGTCTCTGCCGAGCTTTTTCCTTGCTCTTCGCTCCGTGCGGTCATGACTGCGCATCAAATCGTCGATACAGCGGCACGGGCCGCTATCGAGCTTTGCTTCCGACTGCCTTCCGCCCTCGCCAGTCTCGCTGATGCAGCCTCCCGTCTCCATGCCGGAGCGGGGCACGACCCCGGCTACCGGGACATGGTCCTTGCTCTCACGGATGTCACTGCTCTCGGGGTCCTGTGGCAGGCGGCGATGGCCAAAGAGGACGAGGGGGCGGAGGAGTCGAGGCGTAATGCCGAGGACTCGGCGGCAGTTCCCGGCCCCTCGCCCTTGACGGTGCTGCTTCTCAAGCACTTGCAATAGGTGCGCCACTTTGGGTGAGCGGTTGAGATTGTCGCGCTGACTGGGCAGAGGTCTTCGCAGGACACGATCGCGTTGCAGCTCGCTAGCGAGCTGAACGGCCTTCCTTCCAGTCTGACGGAGGGTGCTCGCCGGCAAGTGGCACGACGTGCAATATTCTCTGCGCTTCACAAGCTAGATTTCGCACGCAGCTTGGGAAACCAGGTGCGCTTCGCGACTCGCGTAAGAGCAGACGTGGGATGCTCATCTTGCGCTCATCCCAGTATGAAGACACCAACTTCCACAATGCCATATGCTTCGAGTGAGCACGCAACGCTTTTGAGATGCGGCGGCGAGCTGGTCCTGCGTCTTGTCAGACTTATTATCTCGACCTTGTTTGCGCGCTGACTTGCGCATGGTCTCGTGCAGACAAGACGAAGCAAGATACTACGTCTGGTTGCTACCCCGAATGCCCGTCCTCCGAAGGTCGCCATTCACGGTCAACCAGATCACCTTGCAGGACAACATCCTCGATGTGACGATCGGCTGGCTCCTCTTCTTCGACATTCTCAAGCCACTTTACCCGGACCCCAATGTCCAGCCGCCGTGGCAGCATCCAAAAAGCCGCCTCAATCTCGCCATCCTGCATGACCTTTCCATCAAACACGGCCACCTAGTCCGAATCAACCTCACGGACTTCGAAGCGGACCTGCGCCGTGACAGCGCCAACGTTGCACAGTTCTTCTCTGAGCAGGAGCACCGCGCTATCTTGCAGCGCGCCGTGCACGATACGGACCTTCGAGACTTCGTAGAATCGGCCTGCGCTTCCCTGGATGGCCTCACACTCGACGCGTCCCGCCACAGTCGAGTGCAAGCCTTCGTTGCGAGACCAAAGGTGACCGACGCTCGAAGAGAGCTTCAGAAAACAGCAGAGTGGGCGCATCAGTGCGGCATGGTGCGTGTATTGAGTCACATTGACGACCGACAAGTCGTGTTGATACTTGCCCGTGCCGTCTCCAGCTTCTAGCGAAAGAAGCGGTCCGTCGATCTCCACCCTCTCATGTGCTAAGCATTGTGTGCTAAGCTAGCTCACGCACTTTCGATCTTCCGCTAGGACAAGCATCTCGCGCGAGAACACCACAGCAAGGTCCCAACAGATGCCGCCTCCTTGGCACGCTCGCCTGGCCGCCACCCGATCGATTCCGTGTACTTCCCGGCGGCAAGGTATGAGTAGACGTGCGCAATGCAACTTGAAAAGGTCGTCGAGATGTGTGCAGCGAATTGTCGAGATGCGATTGCTCTCGCGACCTTCGCAAAGCGCTTTCCCCGGCTTGTTGCGGGCTCTTCGGCGACACAATAAAAACTCTCGCAGACAAAGGAAGCAAGAGGTTGAGTGTCTGTACAGAGCCGCGTCTACCGGATCAGCCGCATCCTCCGCTCTCGCTCATGCCGATGCGGCGCCTCGCGCTTCTCCCGCCTCGCTGCTGCCGTCTCGACCGTCGCCTCCGCCGCACCGCTCGCCGTGCCCGTCGGCGCGACGCGGAAGCGCAGCTCGCTCGTGAAGCTGCCCAAGCCGCTCAGCTCAGGCAGGACGACGTCCTCGGTGAACTGGTACCGCCCGTCGCCGCGCGTGAAGTACGACGTCGGGATGGTGTAGGTGAGCGGGACGACGGTTGTGCTCCCCGATCGCTCGTAGCCGAATGTCGTCGAGTAGGTGGTGGTCGCACCGCCGGAAGTTGCCGAAGGGCGGACAATGGAGGGAAGAGAGGCAGACGCCGATGCGCTCGCTGACGACGGCGAGGCAGACGCTCTGTCCTCCTCAGCGCGCCGCTCGTCTGCTTGTCGCTTGCCGACGCCGACGCCGACGCCGACTGCCACGCCGATGATGACGAGCACCGCGAAAGCCCACCACAAACGGCGGTTCGCGCCGCGCTTGGGCACCTCGGGGTCCCAACCCTGCGTGCCCGTGGACGACGCCGCAGAGCCCTTGCGCTGAGCGCGGTAGCCCTCGCCCGCGTCGTCGAGCGTGAAGCGGTTCGACGACCCGACCTCGTTGCTCTGCACAAGCGACACGCCGTCGTACCCGCCAGTGCCGTACGCCGGGTCAAACTTCTCGTCCTCCGCCGTCGCCCAAATCGTCGTCGACTGGCTGTCGTCCGGGATGTGCCGCGAGAAACGCTGCTGCTGCTGCTGACCTGCCGCAACTGCTGCAGCGCCTGCGCCGACGAGGACGGGTCCGCGTCCGGGCAGCTGAACCATGACCTCCTGGTGCGCGCTCCATGCGGGGCTGGCCGAGCGGTCGTCGCTGGGCGGTGCGGCGAAGTTGTCAAGAGGAACGGGGACGGGCGCAGGTGCCGAGAGCGGGAGAGGCGTCGTAAGCGGGCGAGAGGGAAGGTGGTGACGCGTGATTGAGGGGGAGGGGCTCGGGCTTGCGCCTTCAGACGGAATAGAAGGCGCATCCGGGTTGGTGACGGTGAGGCCGCTTAGCCCGCTCGCGCGAACGAGAGAAGGGGTAGGCTGAGGCGAGGTGGGCGTCGTCACCGGGACCGGAGGAGCAGCGGACTGAGCCGAGAGATGTGCCGCATAGACAGGAGGGGCAGGAAACGATAAGGATGGCGGCATGTTCCCGAAAGCAGGGTCGACGGGAGAAGTGGCGGGCGACGATGCACGTGACGGCGCCTCCGCGAAGGGCTCTTGCGAGTTGCGCGAGTATGCGCCGAGCGAGTACGCTGACTCGGAATACTCGGAGATGCGCGAGAGAGGCTTGGCGGGATAGGATGCGGCGGAGAGGTGCGCAGGATTAGGCGTCGAGAGGCCGGTCGACTGGTCGAGCAAGGTTCGGGTCGCCGACTCGAACCTGGCGAGGTACTCGGCGTCGTTCAGGCCTCCTTGTGCGGGCGGCTGCTTTTCGCCATACGAATCGGTGATGAGAAGGGACGGGTGCGACTGCGAGCCGGAAGGCACAGCCGGCGGAGGGACGCTCGTCGGATCGGTGAGGTCGAGGGAAGCGTTGGAGCGCGGAAAGCGGTATGCAGGATGCATGGTACAGCTGTCGGAGAAACAGGAGAGTCAGCTTGGAGGCGACTTGGCGCTGTGAGTGATGAAGACGCGTCCAGTCGCGCGAGGCAAACACGGTTACTGTGGCCGTGCACGGGCTTCTGCGAGCCGTACAGCGCCTGCAATCCCATTCAGAACCTCTACACAGCGCGGTGCACGCCCTCGCGAGCGCGCACGCTTTGTTTGCGCGCGCTCGCACCGCTCGTCCCCGTTGACCTTCGCAAGTTGAGAACGCGTCGACAGCGCCTCGAGCAGAATACGTGAACGCACCAGATTGCACGCGTACAGTAGTCAAGTCACGATGCGCGGTCTAGAGGCCCGGGCAGACGGAGAAATCGAGGAAGTCGAGTGATGGGACTTGTGCGTGCCGGCGCGCAACGGTCGAGGCGAAAGTCGGGGAGCGAGTCGCCGAGGGGAGGTGGTGGTGCTTGTCGGACGTGAAGGTGTGCTACAAGGCGCTGCAAGCTCGCAGGCGGACTGGCGACGCGGTGTGAAGGCGAGAGTGAGGCGAGCGAGACGAGGAAGAGAAGCCCGCACTAGGCGAGGCGGGTTGGACGAGGACCGCGGTGGGTAAGGAGCAGCACGGCGTCCACCAGGGAGTGCCGCAGGTCACGCAAGCAAGCTCGCTGGCGTGGAGGGAGGCCGACGTCGACG
Source organism: Rhodotorula paludigena (assembly GCF_050403205.1). Lineage (NCBI taxonomy): Eukaryota > Fungi > Basidiomycota > Microbotryomycetes > Sporidiobolales > Sporidiobolaceae > Rhodotorula > Rhodotorula paludigena. The sequence continues at coordinate 219,726 of NW_027481429.1, read as the reverse complement.
CAGGAAGAAAGCAGGAGCGTCGGGGCGCGGCGCGTGCAGCGCCCGCCTCGCAGTCCGAGACGCGTCGCACCGCTTCCCTTCCACCGCTTCACATCTTCTTCTTTGCGCTTCCAGCTTCATTCACAGACGCTGCCTGACACAGAACACCCGCAAATGCTCTCTACCACTTACCTCCTGTCGTGTGACGACAACTTCTCGTCTTCGTCCTGCACCAGCGTCAATCTCGAGCACATCCTGTCTCTCACGGGGATTCGTTTTGCACAGTGCAGGTGATTACTCGATGATGGACGCCAGAGGCTATTACTTGGGGAAGCACAACGTTGTATGTAGCTAAAGCGGATTAGGTAGGGCTGAAAGGGTAAGCAGGGAGAGCTAAGTAATCGATCTCGCCCAGCGAGGTACGCCAGCAGGTCAGGCCGAGATCGTCTCGTGCCCGTACGCTCCCGGCTGCTGCTTTTCGAGCGGCGTCTCGAACAGGACCCAGCGCTGCACGCCGCGCGGCAGGCGGGCGTACAGAGCCGGCGGGAGGGGCACGACAGGCGATGTGCGCGAGAGGTAGATCTGCGTGTTATTCAGCGAGTCAGTCGGGGATGAGCGCGACAGAGCGCGTGGGCGGGATTCGAACCTCGTAGGTGATCCAGACGTTGCCCTCGGCGGCGGGCACGGCCGCGTGTTCGGCTGCAATGGCGCTGTAATAGCTCTGGTGTCTGCGCTCAAGCCACGGGAGAACCACCCAGACAGCCGCGACTGCGCGAGTGGAATGCAGAAGACGTTAGCTCTAGTACAAGGTAGCGGTACGGAAGACGGCACGGACCTCCGATCGCGACGGGCGCAACGACGCTGGCGACAAGAGCCTTAGCGGCAGGCGCGGCGAGCGCGCGCGGGTAGCGGTACTCGGGATATGGGGCGAAGAAGGCGGGTGTCGCGCAGAGGTGGTAGATGCCGAGCGCAAGGAGCGGGTACGAGAACAGGTGCGGGTGGCGCGAGATGTGCTGTTGCATTCTGAAAGCTTAAGTCGACAGGGGACGCGAGAGACGGCAGGCCGGGCGCACGTAGATGCCCTTTGACAAGACCACCTCGCTCGTCGAAGGACGCCCGTGACGGTCGGCGTATGCCGCAGGCTTCAAGTCGTGTTGGAGACGAGTGTAGTGTGCAAAGTACTCGATGATGATGGCGATGGCACCGAGAATGATACCGATAATATCCTGCGCGCAAACGTTAGTTGCGTTGTTACTCCGAGGTCATGCGAGGAGCACCCACGGTCGCATAGCCAAATTTGCGGAAGACGGAAAGAGGCATGTTGCCGAAGGTTGCCTCGGGCGAGCAGACGAGGAAGAATGGGAGTAGAAAGACCCAAGGGAAGAGGAGGAAGGCAACGATGACGAGCGGCGAAAGCTGCGGCGAGCGCTGCGATACAGGAGCAAGAGCCGGTATCAGCATCATGTAAAACGTGCGCAACACAGGATTAAAAATGGTAAAGCACCTTCTGCGCCCAGGTCAGGCCGCGCTTGCGCGCCTTCGCATGGTGCACGATCGCGAGGATGAAGTTGTGCAGCGACCAAGCGGCGAGCACAGCGCTGCGAGCGGGTCACGCAGTCAGCAGGGACGGTTCCTAAATAAGCAGAGCCAATCGACGCACTAGGCCGCGAAGTTGCGCGCCCACGTGTCGAGGGGCGACCCAAGCCACATTACCACATGCAAGAGCACATGCACGGTCGCCATGGCCCCAGGGACAAGCCTGTGCACCATTAACATTCGACATGTCAGCTGCTATGCCTTGTAGCATAGGGTCAGGATTTAGCGGACACTCCGGGCTCCTTGAATGCGTAGGCGGAAGAGAGGAAGATGGCCTGCAGCGGCACGGCGATGACGGCCGAGATGCCGAGGTAGAAGCGGTCGAGCACCAAGGTGTACTCGATGCCGTTCTGGTCCCCCCAGTCGATGCCAGACCTGGTGACGACGGCGACCGTTAGCTCGCGAACGCTCGACGAGGTGCGGCACGAGCGGCAAGCGCCACGCACATGTTCACGGCCGGCTGCGAGTGGACAGTGTGCTGTTTGCGAGTACTGAACGACACCCAAGCCAGCTGGGTGAGATGCAGAAAGAAGAGATGAAGCCGCGTGTCCAGCGAAACTAGAGAGAGCTTGGAAAAGTGGGGCAGGAAGCGGTCCCGGTTCCGCCGGTTCCTGAACGTCAGAGTGGCGGTGCACGTGCAGGTGTCCGCAAGGCTGGCACCCACAGATCAGAGCACCGCTCAGCAAGAAGCACAAAGAGCCACATCTTGCGTAGTCAGTGCAGCGGAAAGAACGAAGTGAAATTGTACATTGCGCGCGGAGATATGGGCGAGCGACGCGTCTCACCGCCGCTCCTCCTTGAAGAGGATGGAGCCGCGATGCCGGAGGTTGGCAAAAGCAAGGTTGGAGTCGGTGGAGTCGATAGATCTGTCCGAAAGGGATGTCTGAGGGGATTAGCCGGACTCCACGGGCATGAGAGGGAGGGGACGAACCGGGTGCTCATCTCGCTCGCGAAGCTGATGCCTTTCAGCGCAGGTGCACTCCACAATAGCCCGACGACTAGGGTGGCGAGCGCACTCAGCGCCTCGACGACGACCTGGGAGGATGTCCGAGTTAGCGAAGCGAGGGGTGGTCCGGGCGTGCCGCGCGCACCTCTACAGGCATGGGGGAACCGTAGGAGGACTTGGCGAGCTGCATACCTGCCGCCCGAGCCTCCATGCGGACTAGCGTGCGTAGACGAGCGTGTCAGCCCGAGGAGCACTGTTGAGATGATGAGGACATGGACGCACCTTGCCACGCAGTGTAGGCGGCGTGCAGGAGTGCGCAGCTGGCGAGCGTAATCAGGACCGTCGGGATCATCGTCGGCGTTCTCGGCGGGACAGCGAGAGTAGACGCAGCGGAAGCAAGGACGACGAGCGGCAGAGAGGCCGAAGAGACCTCGCCCGTGGCTCAAAGGGGCACGCAGGTTACTGCGTACGGTGTGAGATCTACTCGAACGCTGCTGTAGCCCTTCTCTGTGCCCTCGAGGAGAGCGAGCGAGACTTGATTTCCGTCGCGTGCGCAACGCGTCGTCCTTTGACCGCTGTCAACACTTCCCACGGGCTCAGATCGGGCCAGATGGGACGTCCACAGGCGAGCTACACGCCTGTGGCGTCCACCTCGCGCGTGGCGTACGTCCCGCCGTTCCCACTCGTCCCCTCGAGCGATGCTGGCGAACTCGAGGAAACGAGGGCGTCTCTCCTCGGCAACGAGTACTGGGACAGCCCACGCCCGCCACGACTCTCACAGCCAGAGTACAAGGGCAAGGGCAAAGCAGTCGAGCCGGAATCGAGCGAAGATGAGGTGCGCCCCACCACTTCTCCCGCCTTCCGTCGAATCAAGTCGGCTCACATCGGTTCTGCAGCTCGCCATGTCGCCTGTGCAGCCTGCCACGAGCTCCACCTTCCGCACGTCGCGTCGCCACAGCAGCCCGTCGCGGAGGATGCCGTCTCCTTCGTTCGCCGCCCCTCGCCCTCAGAGTGCAGCTGCGGCGTCCTCTCACTCGAACTCAAGCCAGACTTCCCTTCCAGCTCCAGCAGAGCTAGGCCGCCGACGACCTCACTCTCCCTCGCCCTCTGAATCCGTCTCGCCTTCGCAAGCTGTCGACTTCCTCGCCAAGGCGCCGCCAGCCGTTCGCCCGCCTGCTTCTGCGCCAGCTTCTCGCTCTCCCTCTCCAGACTTTCGCCGCCCAGCCACGTCTCCACCACCATCGCCGTCGCCAGCTCCCCAGATCCCACTCGAAGCGGACCCCGCGCCACTCGCAGGTCGTTCTTTCCGCACGCGCACCGCCGCGCAGCTCAAGCCGTACTCGATCGAGCAGGCCAAGTACACCAAGTCGCTGCTGCGCAACGGGTGGGAAGGCGCCGTCGTGCGCGGGGTCCGCGTCGTTGAGGAGAGCGCGGAGGAGCTGCGGCGCAGAAAGGAGGAACAGGAGCGGCGCCCGAGGGACAGCCTGGGCGGATGGCTTGTCGACGAGGAAGAAGGCGGCGCCGGAGGCTCGCAGGCCCAGCAGAACACGCTGCCGCGAGTCGGGCGGTACGAGCGCGACGAGGAGTATGAGCGCGACGAGGAGGACGAGGACAGCGAGGAGGGTCTTGACCTCCTCGAGCGTGAGGCACGGCGGCGCGATCGTCTTGAGCGCGAGATCGATGACGCTCTGAATGGCACGAAGCGGCGAAGGAGTGCGTTCACCTCTCGTCATGTCTCTTTGTCCTGCTGACCGTCGATTCCTTGCAGAGCACTCGCCGCATCGTTACGGCCCATCTCGCATCGACGACCCTCATTACCACCAATCTGCTCCGCGACACCGCTCCAAGCAGAAGCGGCACCGTCCACATGACGCCGGTTCGTCCACAGATGATGCTTCGAACTCCGACTCTTCCGCCCACACCCGCCGAGCTCCCCGCCGTAAACCCCGCCAACTCCGCGCGACCAGCGCTCCGCCATCCTCATCCCCAGCGCACTCGCCGCGTAAGAAGAAGCAGCGTGCGCACCCGTCCGGCCCGTCGGGCTCGCGCCCTCGCAGCGGCGCCGGCGTTGGCGGGTCGTCGGCCAAGCCTCGCAGCAAGAAGCGCATCCGCGCCGACAGCGAGCCTCCCGTCTCGTCGCCGCAGCGACTCGGCATCGCGAGCAAGCCAAGCAAGATGCGCCGGCCGGCCAAGCTGCTGCACGGCAGGGCGGCCGACGGTGAGCGCAGCGCGCTCGAGCGCGATCTGCTCAACCTGTCGTCGCCTGCTTCGGCCTCCGAAGCCGAAAATCGGGGGCACCGCATGTATCGCAGCGATGGCGAATCAAAGGCGCCCAGCAGCGATGAGGAAATGGAAGACGAGCAGGAGGACGAGGACGACTCGCAGCCACAGCCGGCGCGCCTCGAGGTCAAGGGCAAGCGCAAGCGCGCACTGGGCGCCATGATGCCCGCCGTGTTCCTCAAGAAGGCCGTCGCCGACCTGCGCCTCATGGCCCAGGAGCGCGAGCATGGCGACCTCTCGAGCGGCGAAGACGACCTCAACTCGGGCGATGAAGAAGACCGCGAGCGTCGTCGCGCCGGGCGCGCGAGGATGCGCACGAGGCCGGCGCTGCTCGACGAGCCGATGCGGTTCGAGGGCGAGGCGTTCACGGACGAGAGCGGTTCGGACGGCGAGCGTGACGACGATGGGCTGGGCGAACAAGACGAGGAGCAGGAGAACGACGCCGTGTCGTCCTGGCTGCAATCCTTTGCGCCGAGACGAGGCGGCGGCGCCGCAGACGAGGACATCGTCGACCGCTTCCTCAAGCGAGCCAAGCGGCCGCCACCGAAACCGAAGCGCGCTCGTCAGCGCGCCGAGGCAGGTCGGTCAGCTTTGGCGCAGGGCGCGGGCGCGGGCGCTACGGGCAAGAAGCAGAAGAAGGACGGCAGGAGCGTCTTGCAGGACAGCGGCAACTATGTTGGCGGCTACCGCCCACTCGACGGACCGACTGCACCGCGTCGACGCCCGCGGCAGATCGCGCTTGACACGGACGACGCCGTCTTCGCTTTCGTCGGCCTGCAAGACGGTCGGGCTGGCGCGTCCGACGATGAAGTCGTCGTCGCCCGGCCTCGTCAGACGAGTCTCGCCCTTCCCATTCGTCGCCTTGACGATCTCGGTTTCGCTGCGGTTTCCGCTGCTCCAGCCAGCTGCGACGGCGAGGTTTGGGCGTCGTTCGGCAAGTTCACGTCGGACTTCGACCTCCACCGCTTGCCCGCCGGCATTCGCTTCTCGTCGCCCGATTCTTTCGTGAAAAACGGTCACCTGTTCGGCCTCATCGAACCGACGTCGATCACGCAAGCTTCCACCGCATGCGATGCTTTCGGTTGCACCCTGAGCACGGCCCTGGCGCCTGACGAGCTCGAAGCGCTCGTGCCGAGCATTGGTGACGGCATCTTCGACGATCTCGCTTCCTCTCTCACCACACCTGGGGTCATCGAGATCGACGCGGACAACGGTGCCGGCTTCGAGCCCAGTCCGTTGCTCGCTGCGAGTGCCGCCCTCCGTTTCTTCGGCAACTTCCTCTCGCATGCCCCAGCCGCGACCGCCTCACGCGTCGGCAGCGCCCTACTTGCCCAGCTCGACCGGGTGCAGACCCGGATTGACGCGCTTGACGTTCCCACGGCGTTGGCGAAGCAGTTCCAACAGCGCCGCATCGTCCTGTCGTGGTACGCGGTCGACCTGGCTGCGCGCGTCGCGGCGCTCTCTTCCGCCGAAGACACGGATTCGTCCCGACTTTTTGAGCTCGTCGGCGGACTGGTGCGCCGATTGATCCGCTACGGGCCGGATCGCACCATGCGCAGCCTGAAGGCGGCCGGTCAGCCTGGCGCAACCATCGCAAACGTCAGCGTCGAAGCCTGGCTCGGGCTTGTGAGCCTCGCGGTGAAGACGAGCGCAACGGGAGCGGCGGGGCTAGGCGAGCCGGACTTGTGGCGCGTCGTGCTGGAGGAGACGCGCGCTGCGCTCGCTGGCAAGGCCGACAAGGGTCCTGCCGCAGGCGAGGTCGTCTCGTATACCGCCATCATGCTGTGTGCCATCTCGCAGTTCTCGCCCTCCGGCATTTCGACTTCCAAGCCCCGTCTCGCGGCGCATTGGCCTGTGCTCGTGCACACGCTGGAGGCGATCCAGCCCTCAGCGCTCGCCATGCCTGACCACAGCCTGTCGAGCACCGCCGTCGCACGCCGCGACCGCTACATCTGGACGCTGTTCGCACGGTGCCTCGTCTTTGTCGAGCGCTGGGGCTGGAGCATCGACGCCAAGGATGACCTCCTTTCCCGTCTATTCGACCTGCTCAAAGCTCGTCGCCTCGCCGACTTGACGACCGAGACTGCGGGAGACTTTCCGTCTTTCCTTCAGGATCTCGGCGAGTTCGGTACGGTCCAGCTCGATCGCAAGGGCGACACGGCCTTCTCGATCTTCCTCAAGCTCGTAATTTCCGCCGCAACCGCTGTGCCCGCTTCGACCGACGCCGACAAGCGCCGTCGCGCCGCGCAGCTTACGCGCATGTTCCTCCGCCTCTCGCCTATGGTCTCGTCAACCTGGTCGAAGCACTCGGTCGAACTAACGCGCAGCCCTACGATCCTCGTCAATCACCTTTCACTGCACCTCGCATTCGCCATGCTCCTCCCCTCGGCTGCAGCGCAGCGCGTCGAGCACGCGAGCCGCTTGCTTAACTTCGCCGACGTCGATGAGGAAGCCCGCAAGACCTGGATCCGCGCCATCCTGTACTTCGCCCTCATCTTCCGCTATCACGACCTCCCGCTCCGACCCATCGTCGACTGGCTCGCGGGCGTGACGAGCGTGCTCAAGGCCGAGTACATCGCAGTCGAGCGCGAGCGGCGCAAGGAAGAGCAGCGCGGCACGAAGCAGGCGGGGCAGGCCAAGGGCGACCCGCTGTGGCACCGAGCGCTGCTCATCACTATGGTACTGCGGTCGGTACAGGTCATCGCGCGCTGGAAGAAGCCGGGCGCCGAGGCGACGAAGTACCCGGATTTGGCCCTTCTGCACCCAGGTGTGCTAGCTTCGATCGAGTCTTTAGAGACAGATTACTCACAAACATCATCCACTCGCAGTGTGGACCGCTCAGCTGCTCGACTCGCCGCTCGCACTCGATCCGATGATTGGCCGCGAAGTCATCCGCACCATCGAGTGCTTTCTCGACCTGCGCCGCGCTGCTCTGCCACGCCCCGCTGTCGCCGCACCGTCCGGGGCAGAGGCTGGCGAAAGTCAAGACGACTTCGGCATGCTCGACGACCTTGACTTCAACGATCCGGCGCTCAACGCTATGCTCGGCATCGAGGAAGCCGGGGCCGACAGCCAAGACGAGCGCGACAAGGAGCTGCGTGAGAGGGACAAAGCTCTTGCCGAGGTGCGTGTTCCTTCGTTGGTTCTCGGCTGCAAGCTGACCGCAAGCTCGATTCCAGCTGATCAAGTCGATAATCGCGCCCGGCTTCTTCCGCCTCGTCTCCAACATCTTCGCCAGCCAGGTCGGCAGTGGGCCAACGGTCGGCGACCGCGTCAGCTACGCGCAGCATGCTGTCGAGTTCTGGGCGAAGTGCCTCACGGTCGCGGTCGAGAACGGAGTCGCAGTGCGCTTCTTCTGCCTCGCTGGCTAACGACGCGAGCTGACACCGCCTTGCTCTCTACGATGCAGGATTGGCGCCCATACCTGCAGTACGGCGACCAGTCGTATAAGCGGTTGGGCGATCCTGTCGCCCGTCGCGACGTTGGCCTTTTCCTCATTGTCGAAGTTCTCAAGCATGACCCAGCCGTCTATGCCGTGCGCAACAGTCTCATGTCAACAGTGCGCACCTACTCACGGATTGCACTCACAGCTGTCGGCCGACGAGGTGCTCGAGATCTGGTTCGAGTCGATGGTCGCTCGCCGCCTGACATCGCAGCACATGCTCCTCGAGTTCCTGCTCAACGTCGAGGCAAACGACGTCAGCCGAGTATCGCCGCTGCTCGACGGCTTACCTTTCGAACGAGATGTGCGGAAGGGCAAGGTCGAAGTTGAGCAGCTCGACTTGCTCGACAAGCGTGTGCAGGTCATGTCGAGTGCGTTCCGCTTGCGATCTTCGTCCACGCTAGCGGCTAAAGAGCTCCCATCACAGCCGTTTTCCGCAATGCCGCCCGACTCATCTCGACAACTCCGGCGAATGGCGCTCCCTTCACCACCTCTCAGCTTCTGCACCGCCCCGCACAGCCCGTGCGCCCGAGTGTTCCGCGCGGCACCGTCCTCAACCTCATGCGCAGCATGCTGTCTGCTATGCGCGACAACCTGTCCGTAAGTATACGACCCCGACGTGCGCACTTTCGCTGCGTCCTGACCCTTTACGTCGTCGAAAACAGGCCATCTCGGAGGAGCTTCCGCGCCAGCAGTACGCCGTGCTCATCAGATCTGTGCTGGCGGCACTAGTCTCGGCCGGCTCGACGCTTACGGCAGGAGAGGCGCAACCGTCGAAGCAGGGCCCGTTCGACGAGGTCACGCTGCCGGACATCAGGGCGCTGCGTGCCGCGATACATTGAATTCCTACTGGTCATAAAGAAGTGCTCGAGCTTGCATTGCCAGAGATGGTGGCATCACGTGAGTGAGGATTATTCCGCGGCGAGAGCGGATTTTCCGTGTCGGCAATTTTCCTCTCTCTTAGCGGACAGCTTGATCGCAGGCAAACTTGCTCCTTGCATTGAATGCGACACGCAGACCTGGAAGAAAATAAGATGTAGCCTGCGACGAGTTCGGCTCGCGGTCATCGTCATCGGCGACCGCAGCTTCGTCCCGCTCTTCCTCCGCACACCGCGCATACTCGGTATGAAGCCGTCGAGGAAGCACAAAGGCGCTGAACTGACACTCGCGACGCACAGGCGCAACAGATACATCTTTCCCGCGCTCTCTCGTCTCGACCCCACCTCGACCATGGCTGTCCGTCCTGTTCTCGCCGCGTCTACTTGCCAGCGCCTGCTGACCCTCTGTACGGCAATTGCAGATCCACAATCAGCTGGCATTCGGTGTTTTGCTCGGGGAGCTTGTTACATTCGGCGTGCTCATCGTACGTCGTGCTTCTGCCTGATTCCCTCCGGTCAGCCAGCCGCGTCGAATGTGGAACCGCAATACCGAGCATGCGCACTCGGGTCGCACGTCGTACATTCCTACCGGACGTCCGCAGCAGATCTTGTTGAACCCGCTGACCACGTCTTGCTTCCGCGCAGGTCCCTTTGCCGTTCACGTGGCGGCGTGCGCTCTTCAAGGCGATCGCCGAGTCGCGTAAGTACCCCTCACATGTACTTCCGTTTTGACAGAGCTAGCCCAGATCCTGACCAATTTTCTCCTCAGCGATCCTTGCCAAGGTTCGCCCCCTGCGGCTCGGGCTGCTCTGCTCGCATTCCGTGCTGATCAACGCCCTTACCCTGCGCAGGTGCAATACGGTCTCAAGATCACCTTCATATTTGTCGCGGTGCTCTTTGCCGACGCCGTCAACCAGATGCTCAAGATCCACCGCGAGAAGGAGATGTGCGTCTCCCTCGAGCAGTTTCACGTTCTCGCGGTTGCATGAGGCATTTGCACAGGCTGATGGTTAGCGCGGGTGCCGTACAGTGCTACCGGTGCCGCTGGTGTCCCGGACATGCGTGCCCAGTCGGACTACCGCAGCCGCAAGTTCCTCTCTGGTGCGCTTCTTCCACTTCTTCTTTGTTGACATCTGTCCCTGACGCAACGTCCGTACACAGAGCGCAACTTCTACCTCCACGGCTCGTGCCTCATCTTTTCGCTCATTCTCTCGCGCACGTACTCGCTCGTGCTCGACCTGATCAAGGCGCAGGAGGACCTTGCCATTCTCAAGGCGCAGGTCGGTCGTCCGCTCCTCGCTGGCTATGCGGGCTTTTCACTGATACTGCGACTACACAGACTGGCCAGCCCGAGGGCAAGATCGCTGCGCCCGCCCCGGAGGACCGCATCCAGGACGCAGACCACAAGAAGGTCAAGCCGCAGGTCGTCGACAAGAAGAAGGACTAAGCGCGCCTCCCCCTGCCGCTCCATCGCCTTTTCGTCTCGTCCCACGCGCATCTGCCGCCTCCCGTTGACGGTCATTGCAAGGGCTCCCTTTCTTGAGCCTGGCGCCGGTCGTATACCCTTTCCTCCTCCCATCCTCACATCCTCCGCCTTTTTGAATGCCCTACCTCGACATGTGCAAAACGTCTCTTTCGCAGTCTCTCGCTACGGTACACGTTTGCGAGAGCCGCTCGCTCAGTGGCCGACGTCTGGGAGAGTTCTCATTTCTGTTGTGCGATGCGGTCCATTGAAGCCTAGAGCAGTGTCTACTGCACATTCAACGAACGGCGCAAACAGAGAAAGGTGCTGTCGCTGTCCCCCTCTTGCGACGGGTTGACAAGCGACACGAGGCTGCATTCCGCAAGTCGCGCTTGACCCAGTGTGCGAGAGCTTGGCCGGTCTGCACAGGTGCGTGCAGTCTCTGCAGTACCGCGTTTCCTGCGCTTACAGCTCGTGTTCGCGCTGCAGCTGCGAGCACCACCTCCGCGCCTCGACGACCCGAATCTCGCCCGAGACACGCGGCAGGCGGGCATGGCGAGCTCCGCAGCGAACCTGCCAACGGGGCTCGAGCTGCCAAAGACCCGCACGCCGTCCCCGCTGGTCCCGGCAGCGCAGCCCGTCGCTTCCCCCACCACCGCTCCTCCCGACCTCGACCTCTCGGCTCTCGCAGGCGACAGTTTCGTCTCTGAGGCAGAGTGGCTCAACGATCTGCTAGCCAAGAGCACGGGCGGCGCAGCAGGCGCGCGAGAACCGCCGCTCGCCGACGTCGAGGCTGCCTTGACGCGCTCGCTGCACTCGCTCGACGTCTCCGTCTCGGACACGGGGAGCCTCGTCGACCGCCTCATTTCCGACATCTCGCTCTCCGTGCCCCGACTCGCGTTCGACCTCCAGCTCATGCGCGAGAATGCGCTCCTGCTCCGCTTCACCCTCGACGGCATTCGCAAACGCGGCGGCGGATTCGGCACCCACAGCGAGGTCGGCCAGGTCCTCGAGCGCATCAAGGTCCTCGACCTCGTAAAGCAGCGCATGGAGGCCGCGCGCGACGTCCTGCGCGAGGCAGAGTCGTGGAGCACGCTCGAGAGCGAGGTGACGGGCCTCGTCGGCGAGGACCAGTTCATGAAGGCGGCCGAGCGTCTCGCCGAAGCTGCGCGCTCGATGGTCGTCTTCCAGAACACGGCCGAGTACGAGGCGCGCCGCGCGCTCATGGTCTCGCTCCAGAACCAGCTCGAGGCGAGCCTGAGCAGCGGCCTCGTCAAGGCCATCTCGGACCGCGACGTCAAGGCGTGCAAGCATCTGTGGAGCATCTTCGGCATGATCCAGCGCGAGGCCGAGTACCGCAGCTACTACTTTGGCAATCGACGCAGCGCCCTCGTCGACAGCTGGACCCACGCCCGCCTCTCCGACTGCCTCGAGGTCCCGCCTGCCCTCTCTCCGGCACTCTCCGCTTCGGCTTCCTCCCCGCAAGCGCCGCAGAAGCTCTCGGCGCAGCTTGCGCATTTCTATTCGGACCTGCAGGCGCTCCTCACCGAGGAGCGCACCTACGTCCCCGCCATCTTTCCCGACCCGGCCCCGACCCTCTCTTCTTTCATCGAGTCGACGCTCGAAGGACTCTCGCCTTCTATCCCGCAACGCCTCACCGCCATCGCCGACTTCTACGGGCCGGTCGTCCTCCCAGAACTCATCGCCGCCTTCAAGGCGACCGAGGAGTTCGCCATCCAGGTCGAGCGCACCTTCGCCAAGCTCGAGCCGCAGCCTGCGGCTGCGTCACCCGCCGCATCACCTTCTGGTGGACCTCCCGCGTCGCCACGACCCGGGCACAGCCCTTCGTCGCCGTCACTGTCCGGCGCACCGTCGACTCCCACCGCCAAGCGGCGCCTGTCGAAGCGGCGCTCGCTCTCAAAGCGACTGTCGGCGCGCTCCATCTCATTCGTGACGGGCACTGGCCCCGATCTGACGAGTGACCACGGTGACGAGGACGGCGGCGAGGATGGCGAGGGCGGTGCGGCGCCGCAGATCCGCGCGTGGGAGACGGCGCTGTTCGAGCCATTCGTCGACTGGCAGGTCGAGTACCCTGCACTCGAGCGGCGCTTCCTCGCCTCGGAGCTGGACCGCGCACTCGGCGAGCCGAGCGAGTGGGTCGCAGGCCTGCTCGGCGGCGCAGGCGCGAGCAGCGCCGAAAAGGGCCCCAAGGCCCTCCTCGACAAGGCTGCGCGCGTGTTTGCGCTCCTCGAAGACGCGATCGGGCGCAACCTCGCGCTCACGCATGGCTATGGCGCGCGCGGCCTCGTCGAGGTCATGAACGAGCAGCTCGTCGCCTTCTTCGACCGCCGCAAGGAGGACTTGGTGCGCGCCGGCCGCGAGAAGGGCTCGTCGACGGCGAGACGGAGGGCGCAAGCGACCGCCGCGGCGCTCGCGGGCGGGAGTGCGGAGGATGAGCAGGAGATGGTGCTCGAGGGTCTCGAGTACTCGACGGACGACTGGTCGACGTTCCAGTTCGGGCTCAAGCTTCTCGATTCGTGTCGCGCCATGTCGGATCGCCTCGGCGCGTTCGAGGGCCGCCTGAAGGCGCGCATGACGGTGCTTGCGCAGAGCGTGCATGCGGCGAGGAACGACCCGGCGCACTATACGCTGCCCGGGACAACGCGCGGCGCGATCCTCCTCTTGCGGCAGTCTACGCTCAATTCGGCAGAGCTTGCAGAGCTGCTCGACCCGCTCGACCGGCCAGCGGATCCGCACCCGTCCGGCAGTCTCGCTCACCCGCCTCCCCCGCCTCCGCCTACTCCCTTCCTCCTTCCGAAAGCGCGCGGCGCGGCGATCGACTTTACCCGCACAACGCAGCTGTTCCTGCACGACACGATTCTTGCACCGCTCATCTCGCACCTGAACGAGTACGCGACTCTGCCGTGCTGGACAACGACGCAGGATCAGCGGCCGGGCGGCAAGGGCGCGTTCGACCTCGCGATCCCGACCTTCTCGCTGTCGCCGACCGAGACCATCTCGCGCGTCGGCGAAGGCCTGTTCAACCTCCCGCGGCTGTTCGAGGTGTACGCCGACGACGACGCCCTCGCCTTCTCGATCGAGACGCTGCCCTTTGTCGACGTCGAATCCCTGCGCGCGATGCAGCAGCCGCCTCCCGCCGCGCCGTCGATGGCACGGCAAGGGTCGGGCCACCGCACGGCGCCGTCGGACGTGTTTGGCTCGGGCTTGCCCGCCTCGCCCGCACTGAGCCGGACGCGGCGCGGCTCGCTTGTCAACGCACACACGGGCGGCAGCATTTCGTCCCTGCCTTCTGCGCCGACGCCGACGCCGCTGTCGGCCGAGACGGTGATCGCGACGTGGCTGTCGTCGCTCACGCTCTCGATCCTCTCGCACCTCACCGGGTCGGTCCTGCCCTCGCTCGCGCGCCTGTCGCGCCACGGCGCACAGCAGCTCGTGTCGGACCTCGACTACATCTCGAACGTCGCGCGGGCGCTCGACGTCGAGAGCCCCGACGAGCTCGAGGGGTGGAGGGAGGCCGCTGCCCTCGACGAGAAGGCGCTCCGGGGCGAGACGGAGGTCGAGGCCAGGGTCGAGAGGAACATCTTGGAGCGCGTGGCAAGGATTCGTGGGATCAGGCGGGTCGTTTCGTAGGAGTCTGCTTCATTGGCGAATAGAAGCGCGTCCTCAAACTGCAGCTCTTGCTTCATCCGGCACTTCAGCTACTCGAGAGAGTCCTCTTCAGGCTGCTGGCATACCGCATCCATCAGACGGAGTTGCGTGCAATTTGGGTACTTTTCGACTTCGCGAGGAGGGCGAGCTATCCGGCTCCATCTCCCGCATTCGCGCTCAAATTCCCGAGACGAGCACCTGAGGGACTAAAATGAACCGCTTGCAAGCCTCCTGCACCTGCGCGCGCGCTTCCTTGGCAGCGCGCGCTGCGCCCTCTCCGGCTCTCCTCCTCCGCCGAGCGATCCACGCTCCCGCCGCTATCGACACGCTCAAGCGCGTGCCAGCTCCTCGAGGTGAGCTTTTCTTTCTCTTTGAGTGCTTTCTGTGCAGCTCGGCTGGGCGCAAAAGATGTACTCGTTGCGGACCTGCTTCATCTCCTCGACGGAAGAGCTCATTCTCGAAGGACGACGCTGACGCCTGAGCTTTCCGCAGGCCCGTATCAGGACCCAGCAGCGCTCCTCGCGGCGTCCAAGCGGGGTCTCGAGCAGCACGCGGAGAAGGTCGGCGACTGGGCGGCGCTCTTCACCAAGACGGGCCAGGAGCTGCGAGACGCCGGCCTGACTTCCAAGGAGGCGCGGTACACCCTTTGGCTGCTCGAGAAGTTCCGGTACGTCTCGCCCGGGCTGTCTCCGCGAGTCATGCTGACAGAATCCTGACCGCTCCCCAGGCAAGGATTCGACCCGGCGACGGTTGCGACGGCGCTTCCTCCGAAGAAGACGATCCGAGGATGGGGCCCGAGGGTGCAGAACGGTGTGCGCGTGCGGTAGACAAGGCGGCAATGCATCTAGCCGTCACCATACCGTCTTCGGCGCGCACGGATCCACCCGTCCGCCCAAGCGTCTGCTTGCCCCGCGCTTTCCTGCTTGCCCTCTTTCTTTTCTTCCACTGCGCTGCCATTGTGCTGCGCTCGACACGGAGAGACAGCTCTGTCGCTGTCTCTCAGCGACTGCTGTTCCGTCCCCATGAATCTGGATCAAGGGTGGTGGGCCTCGCGGACGCGACGCGCTTACAGCGAGGATCTGCGAATGCGCAACCGCGCAGGCTACACGGCGCTGCCTGTCCTGCCTGGAGTGCGCCTCATTCGGTCGAGTGTCTGGTGGACGCTCTCTAAACTTCCCGTTCGCAGACCGACAGTTGCGCCAACGAAGTTCGGCTCGCAGTACCAGAATCCGCCTCGCTTGTCCACGCGCCCGTCAAAGCTGATTCTCAGCCGCTGCAGATGCAGCAAAAGGCGCCGCGATACTCGCTGCGCCGCTCCGGCCCGTTCGTCTTCGGCGCCGTACTCATCCTGCTCGCTCTACACGGCCATTTTGCAGCGACCAATTTCCTGCCTCGACCTTTTCTCGCGTCTTTGAACGACACGACGTCGAGCCCGCATCAGCCGAAGGTTGGCCCTCGACGCTTTCCATCGCTGTGCCACGGACGAGGCTGCAACTCGACTGAGCTCATCGCAGCCGTAGGCCGGGCGAGGATCCGCGAGGACGGGGCTTCGAGGGTCGAATATGTGCAGCGGGAAGGTTTGGGCGAGAACGAGCTCGACTTGGGCCGCTTTGGCTTCTCGTATGACGGTACGTGCCTCCCCCTTCGCATGCGACTGGGGTTACTACCCCCACTCACGCCCTGATGTCTGCTCGCAGTCGAGGGGTGTCCAGCTCCGCACATTTTCTCTCCAGTCGAGGCATGCGACCTGTTGTCGGCATTCGGCGGCGTCTTCACCCGCGGCGACTCTTGTGCGTCTCGACTTTGCCGCTTGCGCTCGGCAGCCTGCATCTAAGTTGACGCTCCCCTACAACCAGTGATGCGGCAGTTCACGCAAGGCCTGTTCATTCTGCTCAGCAATAGCTTTGCTATTGCCAATGATCCGGACCGCCTTTGCACGGGCAACTCGATCTTCACCAACGGCAAGTATTGCAAGACCGTCTCGATCTTTGACTCGCGCAAACTCGACCATGTCTGCTCTGAAGAGCCGTATGTTGCCTATGACCAGATGTCTGTACTTTGCCGTTTTCCGCGTCCAAAATTTCCTGACCGTGCCTGCACGCAGCTGGAAGTTTTCGCACGAGCAGGGGGTGCAAGACAAGGTTGAGCATCACGCAGGCTGGATTTTGGACCTCCTCAACGGCTACCAGACCTTTGTCTCTTCGGTTCCACCGAATCGCCGACGATACTCGCCCGTGTTCGTCGTCTCGAATGGCATTCATTACGGTACGCAATCCTCAGATGGAGACTACGTACTCTTCTGACGCCGGGTGCGACAGGCTGGCGCGTGAACGCCACCTTGGAGATGCACCTCCTTCCTTTCCTCAGCAACACCTCTTCCGCCGATCCACGGCCCATCTCCTTCTTCTCATCCTATCCGGCCGTCCCGCCGAACAAGATCGAAAAGTTTGCCGTCAAGCAAGGTCCGGAGCGGACGAAGCGGTACAACGCGGAGATCCGAAAGATTCTGCCCGAGATCAGCCCAGGCGAGCTCTACCAAGGCGCGATGCACCAGCTCGAGTGGTACAACTCCACCAATGGCGCTGTATCATTTGACGGGACGCACTACAGCTATCAGGTGCGTCCGCGTTGTCCTGAGCGGCGAGAGCCGCGCTGAAGCATTTGACCTTCTCAGGTCGCGATGGAGCGCGCTCAGGTCTTTCTGAACGTGCTCGACACGGTTTGGGGCGAGATCGTAGACCATGGAGGATTGATAGACTGAAACGCAGGTGCGTCAGGTAGACTCAGACGGATAGACATCATATTCACGACAGCGGTCTTCCTCTATCTCCCGGTGTCGTGTCAGGTGTTTCCTCGCCCGCATTTGCCGCGCACGTCGTGTCAACCGTCGACAAGCAGCGTTCGCAGTCAAGTAGCGGATCGCCCGCAAGCGCCAGCGTGATCGACAAATAGTCGGCCCGGCGGCTGCGACGCGTCCTCGACGCGTGCCTCACGACCCGCTTCCTCGGCTCCACTTCACGCCTTCTCGGCTTGCGCTCTCTCCTTTCGTCTGTTCTTGGTGACAGCAGCAGGTCTGCTGCACATTGTGCCAGGATGGCGCTGCCGCCCACACGCTCAGCTTCCATGCTTCCCACCGCCTTCTCTTCCGTGTCGGACCGGATGCGAGAGGCATGGCGCGGCGCCTCTCTGCTTGTGCCGGGGAACGAAGCGGACAGTGCAGACTACATCGCCCTGCCGCTCTCGCCGAGCACCGTCCCGGAGGTACGTGCTATGCTCTCGCACTCGGTTCCCGCCGTGCACAGAGCGCTGACCTCTCGGCCTCTTCCGCAGAAACTCGATCTTGGCACTGAGGCAGAGGATGCGACAGAGCATGACGAAGATACCTTCGACGCGCTTGACAAGCCTGCAACCGAAATGCCGGCACGACACTTCGTACGTTGCGCTCGTTGCGCGCGGTATCCTCACCATCCGCTGACCACGCCTCTCTTGCCTAGCTCAATCGCCGCCGACTACACATCCTTCTTGTTCTCGCCTTGCTTGTCGCCCTTCTCCTTGCCTCGGCCTCCTCTTTGTCGATCACTCGCCTCACCAGCTTCTCTCCGTTCCTCACTTCTTCCGCTCCGCTCGAGACTCGTGTCGGCCCTCGACACTTTGCCGCACAATACTACGGTCGGGGTTGCAGCTCGAGAGAGCTCATGAGCGCAGTCGAGCGTTCGACGGTTCGTCCGGACGGGGCGTCCAGGACGGAAATCGAACCGAAGGAGGGAGTCGACCCGAACATGGTCGACCTGGACACCTTTCGCTTCTCTTTTGATCGTAAGTCATCTCTGCTGTGCTCATCAAGATCCTTCGACTGACCATTGAGCCGGCAGTGGACGGCTGTCCGCCACCGCACATCTTCACGCCGGAAGAAGCATGCGATCTCCTCTCGGCTTACGGCGGTGTCTTTACCAGAGGCGACTCTCGTGAGTAACAATGCATGTCACCTGCGTGGCCCAGCTGACGTACCTTGGTCTCTAGTCATGCGCCAGTTTGCCCAAGGCCTTTTCCTTCTCCTCGGCCAGACGCTCGATCTTGTGACGGACCACAAGGAGGAGTGCGCCGGCAACGACCTCTTCATCAACTCTAGAACATGCCGCTTTTACGGCATAAACGACGCGAGCCAAATCCGCCACTTCTGCAAGGGCGAGCCGTTTGTTCACTACGACCAGGTGTCAATCCCCCTCTTTCCTTTCCATCTTGTTGCCTAGGCTGAGTTTGACTCTTTCTTTCGACGACAGCTGGAAGTTCAACAGCACGAACACGGACGGGACCATCAACGACACTCCTCTTCTCGACAGTTATCACGACTTTGTCCGTTCTTTGCCGACCCAGCGACAGCGATACTCCCCCGTCTTTGTCAATGGCCTCGGACTTCACTACAGTGCGCACTAGACGCTTTCCGTTCCGACAGAAGCGCGCCTGAGATTCTGGACTTGCAGACCTGCGAGCGAAGGACACGCTCGATGTGCACATCCTGCCCTTCTTACACAACACGTCTACCGCATCTCCCCGTCCCGTGTCCTTCTGGTCCAGCTATCCGGCTGTCGGACCTAATAAGCCGCAGCGCTTCATGAAGAAGCAGGGACCTGGGCCGACGAAGAATTACAACGCGGCAATTCGAGACGCGCTCGAAGACTTGAGCCCGGGCGAGGTGTACGGAGGCGCCTGGAGGCAGCTAGAGTGGTACAACGTGACAGATGGAGCTTTGTCGTACGACGGGACGCATTATAGCTATCAGGTACGCCGAGGAGGCTGGACCGCTCGGACCTATGCTGACTCGCTATGCTTTCACAGGTTGCGATGGAACGCGCGCAGATCTTCCTCAACACGCTGGACGTGGTATGGGGCGAAATTGTCGAGCACGGAGGACTTGTACAGGACGCCGCGCAGTAGCAACATTTGTTGACAAGCTTGTAACCTTATGCCTCGCTTCGAACCGATCCGCATCGGGAAACTGTGCTGTTTCTCAATAGAGCGTGTCCGGACACTACCGCTGCACGCCGAAGCGCACGCCTTCGGCCGCGAAGTCCTGCTTGAAAGCCAACTCGCTTGCCCAGCCCGTCTTGCCGCCGTCTCGTGGCGGAATGGGGCAGTTTGCCGAGCAGGTGTAGACAAGGAGCGAGTCGAAGTCGAAGGAGTCGTCCTCAAGCGAGGGAAGAAGCGTTGAGAGGACCTGCAGCATGGGTTGTTTACTGCCAGCTCAGACCAGCGCGGGAGAAGCTGACGCACCTGGAATTCGACCTTGCGTTCTGCGCGGCACAACTCGCACGTCGGGATCTCCTCGGGCGTGATGGTCTTACTGCTCGCCCACAACGGCTGCGGATCGTCGACGCCTGGTATCCGGTAGAAGCTGCGAAGGCGAGAGATGAGCCCGGTTTCGTACGTGCGTAAAGTCGACGCAGCATACCGCATGACCTGCTTCGGTTCGCGCTCGATGCGCTCCTGGAACGCCAGGAAGGCGCGGTCAACGCCAGTCTTGGTATCGGTTGCCGCGGCGTCCTCGGTTCCCTCCTCATTCTCCGGTGCCGGAGCGCTCGGGTCTGCAAAGGAGAGTGTCAGTCTACCACTCAGAAAGCGCTGCTTGCATTTCGGGACGAACCAGGTAGATAGGACTCTTCGTACGGCTCGGGCTCAGCCGCGACGTCGAACTCGGGCCATGGCTTCGACGAGGTCGACGGGGCAGACGACAGAGCGGAAGTTGGGTCGAGCGCATCCTCTGCGGTCATTCAGGGTCAGCCGACTAACAATAGCTGGAAAGGCGAAGGGAACATACCAAGTCGCTTCCTCTCCTTGAGCGTCTCCTCCGTGTGCGGGTAGAATGCGTTCGGGCTCTCCATCTGCGTGCGCCACACGCGGACGGACTGCGACGGGTCCTTGGCGAGGCAGCCTGGCGTACGGCACGCCCAGACGTAGAGCGAGCGCGCAGCGGCGTGCAGCCGCTCGTCGTCGGGCGAGTTGACCTGGAGAAGAAGCCACATCGTCTTGCCGCACGTGCCGCACTGAATGTCCTCTGGTGCCAGCGGCGAGCGCGGGTCGAGCCAGCGCGGAAGCCCGCCGACCTTGCCGACGGCGTAATCGATGTCCCAGTCGTCGCTCGACGCGGGCATAGGCTTGAGCAGACCGAGCTCGACCTCGTCCTCGTCAATCTCGTCGTCGTCGTATTCGTCCTCGTCCTCCTCGTGCGCCGGTTGTCCCTCTTCGTCCGACTCGCCCTCCACGGCGTCCTCGACCGTGGCGCCGCCGCGAAGCTGCATCGCAGCGCCCTCCTGCGACTCTTGTTCGGACGCATCGAGCGACATGGGCGTGTCGGCCGCAAGAGGCGTCGACGCCTTGCTCGTAGGCGCCGAGTCGTCGATGGGGATGTCTACGGGCGGAGGCGAGTCGAGCGCAATCTCGCGTACGGTGTCGTCGTCATTGGCAACGTCCTCGAGACCGGTCAACGGGATCTGGATGGCTTCAGGCTCGATTGACGAGGGCGACGGGAGGTTCCACGACGCGACGGTCGAGGCATGGGAAGGCGGGAGGGACGCAGCGAAGTCGTGGTTGTCGCGAAGGACGGCAGACTGCAGCGAACTTGTCAGCCTCGGACGCACTCAGCCGAAGGGCCAAGTTGCCGTACCTTCAGAGACATGGGCACCTCACACTCTTCGACCTCGTCCATCTTCTGGTAGAAGAGGAAAGTCGCTCCGGCATCCATCATGAGACCCGACGGGTCCGCGAGCGCCTGCTCTAGCGTCACCTCCTCCTTGACGAGGTCGACGATCTTCCACCACCGGCCGTCGTCGCCGCGCACGACGGCCCACGCCGTGCCACGCCCGTTGAGGCCGTTGTGCATGAGGATCGAGACGAGGCGGAAGGGCCCGACTTTGTGCATGGCGTCCGTGTCGAAAATGGCTGCGATGCGCTCGTCGAGCGCCGAAGCGTCGGCGTCGTAAGCTGCGCAAGCAGATCGTGAGCCGCAGGCAAGAGGTGGCAGGAGGAGCGAGCGAGCGCGACATACCCTGGAGAACCGAGTCCATTTCCTCGCCGACCTTCTCCCACTGTTCCCGCAGCCGCTTCTGCCTCTCCTCGCGCTCCTCATTTCCCGGCGCGCTTGCCGCCTTTAGGTACTGGACTGTGCCACGCACGAGCTCCCGCGCGTCCTTTCCCTCGGTAGTCGTACCGACCTCTCTCCTCCTCCGCTTGACCTCCTCGAGCTCGCCCTCGAGGCGTGCAATCTCGCCGCGCGCCTCGACGATCCCGACGCGGTTCTTGACCCAGTATCGGTCGAGCCACACGTCCTCAGCGCCCGTCTTGGTCGGGCGGAAGACGCGCTTCGACGGCGCAGCCCCGCCCGCCGACCCGAACGTGTCAAGCGAGGTGATGGTCGTCTGGCGGTAGAGGTGGATCGCAAGCGTCGAGGGGACGCGCGTGAGGAGGTGCAGGATGCGAGAGTCGCCCTCGGACGCGACGAGCTGCGAATCGAGGAGCGAGAAGAGGTTCTGCGGAGGGTCGGAGACGGGGTTGACGTTGAGCGACATGATCTGCGAGAGCAACGTTATGTGAGACCTCTGCGACCGGACAGAGGACCGTTATGAGCGCAAGACGCACGGAAGTGTGATTGCCATCCTCGTTCGCGAGAGGCGGCAGGGGAGCGCCAATGTGCTCGTCGACGAGGACCGGACGACCATTAAGCGTGAAGCGGCTGCACAAGCCAGGATGTGAGCGGCATCAACCTGACATAAGCGATAGGAAGGACGTACTCGGCCGCCTTTCGCTCGAGCTTCTGCACCTCGTCCGCAGGCACACCCTGCTCGAGGAGGTGCCGCGCCTCTTCCCCCGCAGCAATGCGCAGATCCTCCACAATCGTCTCGTGCACGTCTGCAGATCATACAAAAGCAAGGCGCTCAGCAGTATGTCGACGGGATGGCGGTAGGCAAAACAGAACGCACGCTTGATCGCGTAGGACCAAGCCCCCGGTCGGGAAAAGTCGTTCTCGCGCAAGCCGAATGCGCGCACAACCTCGGTGACGTGCACGAATGCGCGATGCGTGTCGGTCATGATGGCGAACAGGCGTTGCAGGGCGATCAGTCCTGCGCAACGCCGCAAGATCGCAGGTCAGCAGCTAACGCATTGTAGGGAAGCAGACCGCAGTCACGGATCCACGCACGATATTCGCGCTTCTCGCGGTTGTCGTCGCCAACGCCCATGGGCAGGCCAAGGACCGACAGCCCTGCGTCGCCCTTCCAGTAGTCCTTGAACTCCTCGGCGTGGAGCGGGTGGCCCTGCGGCGCGCGGTACGAGAGGATGGCCTGGCGGTAGGTGGGGATGGCGTAGAGGCACTGGAAGTAGGCCGCGAGCGACGACATGAGGTTCGAGGTTGCACGCAGGACGGTCGGGCTGCAGAAGAGAGTCGCGGTGAGCAGTCTGCCAAAGAAGCGCCATGCCGGATAAGACGGCGCACGTTCCCGGCTCGCGAATGCGGTCTTCGGGCTTGATGGACTCGACAATCCCGACGGCCTCCTCCTCCGTGCTGCCGAGCGTCGCCATGCTCATCGAGATGGCTTTGCTCAGCTCGTCGTCGCCGTCGTCTGCGTCGACTTGCGATGCCTTGATCGCGCGCGCGAGCTCGTCGTCCTCCTTGGTCGGCGTCAGGCGCGGCGAGGGGTTCGGGGCGCTGATGCGCGGAGGAGCGAATGCCGGGATGGAACCTTCGTCGGTATCGGTCAGGTCGATGAGCTGAGACTTGCTGTCGTCCTTGGGCGGCACTGGCTCGAGCGCAAGAGGTCAGCGTGGGGTGTGAGGGATTCGGACGGCATTTCGATGGACGCACCAAAGGGAGCAGGAAGAGGTGCCTGACCATGCTGCTCGACCGGCGTCGTCGTTCGCGGTGTGTACGGCGGCGGGTTCTGCCCGAGCGTCGACGGGTGGGGCAGCGACTCGTCGTCCGCGGCCGCGACGAGCGGCGGGGGCAGGTCGGCGGGGACGACGGCGTTGTCGGGGCAGCCGTCGAAGATCCAGTTGATGGCCGCTTCTACGTTGTCGTTGTAGCGCTGTGTGCAGGGGCAATCAGGGCTCGAATGTTCTTGCAGGAGCGCCAGAGGAGGCGGACGACGCACGAGAGCTGCTCGCTCTGCAGCGTCGGCAGGGAGGTCCAACCCGATGCAAGCGTCGAAGGTGCGCTGCTGATCCAGCGTGAGGCTTGCCATCCCCACGAGCGCACAGCAGGCGAGCGCCGGAGACGAGCGAAGGGCGTGCAGGACCAAGACGCTCCCTTCCCGACTGATGAAGCTCGTCGGCAAAATCCGCGGCGACCAACAAAGTCCGCGCCGCCGCTACTTAGGCTACCTCGCCCGGCTCCGTATACCGCTCTCTCACCGTCAAAAACACTACAGACATGCCATGTCGCCAGTAGAAAGAACTTCCCCCGGGTTTGCCCGTCGCGCCGAGCGCCTCAAGCGTCGATGCTGCCGGGGGAGCAAGGGCTTCGTTCAGCTCAGAGGGACCGCACCTTGCACACTCTCACTGGAAAAAGGAACGGCGTGCGCTCGATCGTAGAGGCGAGTTGATTCGGGCTGCGCGGAACGACCGCGGCGGAGTCGTTCAACTTTGCCGTCTTTTGTCCTTCCCGCCGCCGTCGTGCGCCTGCCTGTCACCAGCCAGCGAGCGCACAGGATGGCACCATTCGCCTCGAGGCGCACTCGCAGCCTGCGTGCGGCCGTGAGCCTGACGGTCCTCGCCGCTTCGTCCTCCGCCTCGCTCCTCTCTGCACCGCTCGACGCCCTCCGAGGCCGCGCATTCGTCCCACGCAGCTTCAGCCTGAACCCCAAGCTTACAGCGGCCGACCTCGTCTACCTCAACGCGTCCGTCTCGCAGCCACAGGTCGTCGCCGCGACCACCCAAGGTCGCTACGGCCACTCGGCGCTGTACCTCCCGACCGCCAACGAGCTCCTCCTCATCGGCGGACAGGTCGGGGAGAACGGCACGGCTATCACCGACGAGGTCTTGCGCTTCCGCCTCGCCTCGACGTTCCTCTGGGGCGACCGTCCCGAGTCTGCCATCCCCGACAACCCTGCCGCCGACGCCGCTCTCTCGTCCGGCCTACCCGCCTCGGCCTGGGCGGCCGCTGCTCTCGACGGCGAGGAGCGCCCGTGGCTCCTTGGTGGCCTCACGCCCGACTGCGAGGCCGACGCCATCGCGCATACCCTTCTCAACAGCACTTCCCCTACCGCCTGGACCGTCCCCGCCCTCTCGCCGCGCTACCCTCCGCGCAGGCGCCAAGCGAGCGCCGTTTCTGTCGCGAATGCGACGACGGGCGGAACAGACCTATGGGTCCTCGGCGGGATTGCCGACGAGTTTACGTGCTCGAGCGAGACGATCGGGTACGCTGCGCTCGACCGCTACGACACGGTCAGCGGCGCAGTCGAGTCGATGGCGTGGAGTGCACCGCAGGGGACGGACGAGACGGGATGGGAGCCGCCGCTGAGCGACTACTCGGCGACTGTTCTTGCGGACGGCGCGAGTATCGCGGTCGTCGGCGGGCAGTCCGCAGAGGGCCATGTCGCCGACTTGTTCAGCGTCCTCGTATTCGACGTGGTGGCGAGGACTTGGTCAGAGAAGGTACGTCTGCTTTCGTCGCCGAGGAAGCACCGTCCGCTCCAGCTCAGCCTCGATTTTGCAGACACTCTTGGGCACTGTACCTCCTGCCCGCATGGGACACGCTGCCGTGCCACTGTCTTCGGGCTCCATCCTCGTGCACGGCGGCGTCTCGTCGGCACACGCGATCCTCGCCGACCTCTTCCTGCTCGCTCCCCCGTCCGACGCCTCGGCCGACTGGACCTCCACCCAGCTCGTCATCTCGGATCACTCAATGATTGCACCGGCTCTATCCTACCACACGGCTACGCTCGTCGCAGGCGAAACAATCGTCGTCGCATTCGGCATTGATGGGTCAACAAGCGCTCCCTCGAACCAATTCTGGTTCCTCACCATCGACGAGAATGCGGGAACGTACACCTGGCAGGACACATTCGAGGGCAACGCCGACGCGGTCGCCTTGAGTCCGGCAACCGCTAGCGCCTCTACTCTCGACAAGCGCGCCATCGACGTCGTGCTCAACCCCAAGGTCTCGTCGACGCTTTCGACGCCCGTCCAGCAGGCGACTCCGGCCACTGACGATGGTAGCTGGTACGGCGGCTCAGGCGGTGGTTGGCCCAAGTCTGCCGCGCCCGTCCCGTCCTCTGCGCCCGTTGCTTCTGTTTCCAAGTCGTCTAAGGCAATCTCGTCTGTACCTCCGATGAACACCAAGGCCAGCACGCAGGAGGATGACGAGCCGACGTCGACCTCGACCATCATCGGCGCATCAGTCGGTGCCATCGGCGGCGCCGTCGCCCTCGCCGGCATGGCCTTCCTCCTCCTTCGCCGGCGCGCCTCGCAGGCCGGGCGCAGCGTCCCTTCGACGCCCGTCATGGGCTCTACCGGCGACAACGACGGCCAACCGCCTTTCGTCAGTCAGTTGCTGTACACGCGGCCGGCGCAGACGCGCAACATGAGCCTCGGGAGCACGCTCTCTGCGCTCTCGCCGCGCGCAGGCGGCGACCTCGACTCGCTCCCTCCCTCGTCGCCGCACGTCGCGGTCGAAGGTCGTCCGAACGTTGCCGGAATCGGCGCGGCAGCTGCAGTCGGCCTCGGCGCGTTGCAGGACCCATTCTCAGACTCGTACCGCGTCAACGAAGTCGGACAGCTCGAGCGCGCCGCCTCGGGCGCCTCGTCGACGGGCGGCGTCGTCGGCGCGCTCAAGTCGTCGGTGCAGAGCATCCCGTTCCTCTCGACCGTTGCCGAAGCTTCGCCCTCGCCCGCCGCGCAGCAGGACGGCTACACCGCGCCCGCGCCGACGCTCTCGGCCAAGCGCTCGCTGCGCCGCCCGGCGCAGCCACTTCCGTCGCTGCCCGTGCCCGGCACGCCCGCCGAACTCATCGGCGTCGCCATCACGAGCGACGACGGGCACGACGGCCTGCCGTATCTCGCCGGAGCGAGCGAGAGCTGGGACCCGGCCGTCGCGGGCAAGAGGCCGACCGTCGCGCTGCAGCAGCAGGACGAGATTCGCGAAGTGTCGCCCAGCCGCGCGGCGGAGCAGATTCCGAACGCGCTGCGGCCTGGCACACCGCTGCGGGTCGCCAACCCTGACCCGTTCAGCGATCAGTAATGGTCCTACTGGACCAAGCAGCTCGTCTTTCGTTCTTCCCCTCTCCTTCAATACCATCTCGCTCCCTCTCCGCATCGCTTTGACGTATCTTTATCCCCTCCCGTGCCCTTTGCATGAGCCTAGTGCTATCCCTTCCCGGCTGCATAGACGGCTCGTGACGAACCCTGTACGACTGCAACGCACGCTTGACGATCTGTGCAACACGGGCCGATTTGTTTGCAGGCAGCATATGAGGAAGAGAAAGGCTAAGAGTGTACAGGCGCGCGGGACATGAGAATGAGAGGACAGTCGGGTACAGATCACCGCGAGTACGGCTGTTCGCGAGGACTTTCAGTCAGCTTGCTGGACAAACAAAGGAGCAGGTGAGAAGCGAGACGTACGTGGAAGCCTGCGCCGGAACCGCGGTTGCGCTGCGGACCCGCGCCGCCCTCGTCGTGGCGCATCGAAGCGGGGCCAGTCTGTGCACGTCGTGTAGAGTCAGTATCGATACAGAAGCACGCGCGCGCCAGTCGAGAAGCGCCAGAGCGGGAAGAGGACGCACCGGCGGGTTGAAACCAGCCCTCCCACCGCCCCTCCCGCCGCGCATCGCGCCCGCGCCGCCCATCGCACCGCCGCGCCCGCCGCGCATGCTAGTCGCTCCGCCGGCCATCGGGCCCGTGAACGAGCTCAGGCTGCTCGCGTCGCCCTGGCCCGCGCCGCTCGACGAGCCATCAGCCGCGCCTGCGTTGTCGCCGCCGGACATGGCGCCCATGGGCGAGCCGCCCATGCCCATGCCGCCCATGCCCATGTTGCCCATGCCGCCCATGCCGCCCATGCCGAAACCGCCCATCCCGCCCATCATCGGGTTGAACGCGCCTGCGCCGCCGAAGCCGGGCATCTGCTGCTGGCCCATCATGAGCGGGTTCCATGCGCCCTGATGTCGTCAGAGGCGAAGTGCGGCGACGGAAAGAAACGAAGGGATGAGAAAAGCGCGTGGGGCAGTCAGTGTGAATTGATGCTCGCATCAGAAGCGACGGCGACACACCCAACCCATGCTCGCAAAGAACTTGGACATCGCCGCCGGGTCGAAGGGCGAAGCTGCGCCGCCCATGCCGCCAGCGTTCATGCCGCCGCCCATGCCCATGCCCATGTTGCCCGCTCCCGCACCTCCGCCCATACCCATCCCGCCGCCCACACCACCGGCGCCAGCATTCATGCCCATGCCACCGCTCATGTTCGGCTGCGGCATGTACGGCTGGTTGGTGTTCTGGTTGAAGTCGCGACGCGGCTCGCCCTTGGCCTGAGCGCGCTTGACCTCGAGCTGCGGTCGAGGTAGAAAGCGGAAACAGTGGTCAGCAGGCAGAGAACGACGTGCAGACGCTCAAGATGAACGAAAGGCAAGCGCACCATCTGGCCGTCCATGTAGTGCGGGCCCGACTGGAGCACTTTCTCGACCGCCTCGCGCGTCTCGTAGTTGACGAACCCAAACCCGCGGTGCCGCCCCGTCTCCTTGTCCATCATGAGCGTCGCGTCTGTGATGGGCCCGAACTGGCGCCAGTACGAGCGGAACGACTCCTGCGTGCACGTCTGCGGCAGGGCGCGCACGAAAAGCTTGTCCGTCTTGGCCGTGTCGGAGCGCGGGATGGCGCGCTTCGGGTCGATCTGCATAATTCCCGCTTCGTCAGTTGTTGCAGACGGGTACAGAGTACGCGTGGCGCAGGCGCACCGTCTTGCCGTCAAGGTGGTGCTCGCGCGCCATGACGGCGTTGACCGAAGCCGGATCCTCAAAGGTGAGGAAGCCGAAGCCGCGCGACCGCCCCGTCTCGGAGTCGCGCATGATGGTGCAGTTGGTGATGCGGCCGAACTGCTCGAAGTACATCTTGAGCGAGTCTGCGGGACGTTTGCTTCTCGTCAGGAAGGAGCAGGGCACCGCGAGGGCGTTCAAGGCGCACCATCGGTCGTGTCCCAGTTTAAACCGCCGATGAACATCTTCCTGTTAGCCGTCAACGCAACACCAGACCAACGGCGGGCGAGACGACGCAAGAATGAAAAGAGGGACGAGACAGTCCTTGCATCAGCGACCTGTTCTATGCGTGAGGAACGTACGCTGCTCTGGAGAACGAGGGACGATGGAGACGATGCTGCTGCAAACGCTACGAGTGCTAGGCTCGAGGCTAACGCTGTGCTTGGCGGATTAGGCAAAGAGCAGTTCGGGAGGTCGAGAGTATGCCACGGAATGAGGGCGAGACAGGCGGAGCGGAAGTACGGCAGTCTCGGCGATGAGATGTAGTCATAGCTCGAAGAGATTAAGCGTTCGTGATGGTACCCTAGTTCTGCCAGGATCGTCTCCCAGCGAACACACCCACGTCCGCTGGATGGCGTGACAGAACGCGGACATCGATATGAAGGACTGCCTCACCCTTCCTCCGGCATGTCGGCGGGGCGTACACCGG
The DNA here is from genome assembly GCF_050403205.1 of Rhodotorula paludigena. Lineage (NCBI taxonomy): Eukaryota > Fungi > Basidiomycota > Microbotryomycetes > Sporidiobolales > Sporidiobolaceae > Rhodotorula > Rhodotorula paludigena. The sequence goes on along the minus strand of NW_027481429.1, from coordinate 190,816 downwards.
CAGTCCTGCCCTCGGACGTGCGCTGCGCGGCGTAGTTGGGTGCGAAGTGGATAGGAGGCGGGTTGTTCACGGCTGCGGCAGCGGCGGCGAGGGGCGGCGCGGGCAGCCCGGCCGAGCCGGTCGAAGCTGACGGTGCGTCCGAGTAGCTCGGGATGGCCGACGAGCTCTGCGCGGCGGTCGAAGCGGTCGAGGCAGGCTGCTGCGTGCTTGCCGCAGGAGCGGGCGCCGCAGACGTCGCCGCCGAGCCGTACTCGGCCTCGCCGGGGTACAGGTCACCGTACAAGTCGTCGTACTCGTCGGCCATGCTGGTCTGGGGTGTCGAACGTGCGAGCGAGAGGAGGGGAGGGGAGCAGGCGGAGGGGGCGGCGAGCGCGTCAGGGGCGGGGCGGACAGTCGTGAGAGGGTCAGTACTGGCAATTCCGATGTCAGAGACAGTCTGAGACTTGACTTACGGTGCGAGCGTATGTGGACAGAGCAGAAGTGCGAACGGGAGCCACGGCGACGAGGTGATGAACGCGCCGACCTCGTTCGTGGGCTACTTGAAGGCTTGCAGTGCTCTCGTGAAGCTGTACTGTAGTCGCTCGCGCCTGAAGACGGTCCCAACGCGTGATATTGCAAACAATCTCTCGGCCGTCGCTGCGGAATGAGCATGTCCTGCACCTCAGACCGTCCGCGGCAGCCTCCCTTCGCCATCGAGTGCATCCTTCGGATCCTTGTCGCGCGGTCCAAGCACGGCGCCGCGCCGGGCAAGCGCAGCGCGCACCTCGTCCTGCCGCTTCGCCTCCTCCGCCTCGAAGGCCCGCTCGTCCGCCGCGTAGGCGTCCATCTCGTTGTCCTCGTCGTCCTCGTCGTCGTAGTCGTCCTCGTCCTCCTCTTGGTCCTCGGCCACGCCCTCGTCAAAGGCGTCGTCCTCCCACGCCTCGTCGCCGTCGTCGTCGACCGCCTGCGCCTCGCGCTCCGCACGCGTCGGGAGCGGCACGCGCGGCTCCTTCTTCGGTCGGCGGTCGAGGGTGTACGCGACCTCCAGCATGGCGAGGTTGGGCAGCCACGTCGGGTCGTTTATCCGCTCGAGAAGCGCGTCGTGTCCTTCTTCGCCGATGCAGTGCAGGATGGCGAGGTGGCGGATCTGCTGCGGCAAGCTTCGGAGGAGCTGCTCAAACGTCCCCGTGCGCTGCTCGAGCCTTGCAAAGTACTCGGGCGTCGCCATGCTCGACTTGACCCAGCCGTGCTCGTTGACGCCGACCGTCGGGTCCCAGCGGAGCGTGAGCGAGCGCAACGAGGCGGGTGCCGTCTTGAGCATCAAGGCCGCTACACGCGGGCGGCAGTAGACGAGCGTGAGATCCTCGACGGCGGTGTAGGGCGCGAGGTTGTGCGCTTTCTGCCACAGCGCGAGTGACAGCGTCCTGAGCGTCTCCTTCGATTTCGCGAGCATCGCCTCGACGATCCTTGGGTTGGCGTCGGAGCCAACCTCGAGCCGCTCGAGCTGAAAGGCGTATTCAGGAATCTGCTCGTCGCCGAGCGTGCGGTAGGCGTTGGGGCGCGCGAACGAGATGCTGAGGTCCTTGAGTTGCGCGAGCGGCGACAGACCCTCGACGAAGTCTCCATTGTTGCAGACGTCGGCGCCGCGCATGGTGAGTTTGCGCAGCTTGGGCATCGTGTCGCGCAGCGCCTCGAAGAGCCAGTGGTAGCTGTCGTCTGGCTCATCCTCATTCTCCCCGTAGCCGGCCCTGAGAGGGTGCCGGATGAACCTCGCCTCCTCGATGTCGTGACACACTCGCGTGACACGGCGCACCGCCCTGGCCGTTGCTCGCCCGTCAAAGAGACCGTTGAAGTGCAGTTTGCGGACGAGCTTGGCATTGTGCGGGAAGCGCTCGAGCGCGATGAGCATGCGCTTCGGCGCCGTGTTGAAGACGGCATCAGACGACTGCGTCTCGTCGTCGTCGTCCGCGCTGCCGTCGAGGGCGTCGTCTTCGGCCTTCCACCCTTTGTTAGGGCGATTCGGGTTGGTGCGCATGTACGGCCCCATATTGCATGAACATGGCGAAGGCCGGGTCCCGCATACTTTGGACTGCCAGAGCGCGAGCATGTCAGCATCGGCAAAGCAGCAAGACGTTCGCCTGTCCCAGTCCGCCCTCTAGCAAGAGGACGGAGCGACAGCAATGAGCGGAAGTTGCCCGACAAGCGACGCACTCTCGATGATCTCGTACAGCTGAGGCTTGAGCAGCTCGTTGAGGCCCTTGGACACCTTGCACAGGACACGCATGGCGTCGAAGTCGTATCGAAGCGCGCTCTTGAGAATGCGGTCCCGCAGCTCGGCGGGAAGGTCGGCGAGGCTAGCAAGGCGCGTGACCGACATACTGAGAAGCTGTGCGGTTGCTCAGATAGCGAAGAACGCCGTCAAGCAATGAAGCGGATGGGTGAGAGCAGCGTTGCACGCGTCGGGACGCGTCGCAGGGGCACAGGAGATGGCAACGCTTATTGCGTTCTTGGAACAGCTGACACAAGGTATTCCAACGGCAAAGTGATAACACGGCTACGGGAACCCTATCCCGACTATCTACTGCCCCTCTCGCTCGCGCCGCTCCTGCTCCTCGCGGTAGTTCCGCTCGTACTTCTCCCGCAGCGCCGCCTCGAGCTGCTCCTGCCGCTCCGCCGGGTCCGACTCGGGTTCTACAAGCGTGCGAGCACGTCAGTGAGCCAGCGAGACGATGCGGAGGGAGAAGGAGAGACACGCACCTGCACCCTGGCTCACGCGGCGCAGCTTGCCCAGCGCCTTTTGGCTAGGCTGAATGGGGACGTACTCGCGCAGGAACGAGCTCTCCGTCTGTCCCTGCGGCGGCTGCAGCTCGGGCGAGTAGGCGTTCGCGCGGTCTGGCACCTGGTAGCCGTTCGCGTCGCCGCCAGCCGAGAGCGAGGCGTACGGGTTCGACGACGAGAAGGCCGGCGACTGCGTCAGACCCGAAGAGGGGTGGTGCTGCGGAGTTGAAGAGTGGCCGAGAGAGAGGCCCTCGAGAGCCTCGAGGCCGTCGTACGGCGATGCGGCTGCGACGCCGGATCCTCCCGTGTGCGCGCCTGGCGCGCCAAACGCACTGCTGGCCGCACCATAGTCGCCGAATGGATCTGCCGCCGGGGCAGCAGACGAGCCGCCTTCGCCATAGTCGTGGCTGCGGTCGGCCGCGTGGTCGTAACCGCCGTGCTGCCCAGCAAAACGGTCGACGCGGTTTTCGGAGCGCGAACGGTCGAGCGCAGCGGCGAGCTCGGCGTCTTCTTGCGCAGTCTGGCGCGAGTGCGAGAGGCGGTGCGCGTAGAGGTGGAGGGCGTCCGAGATCTGCGAGAGAAAGGTTCAGCTTGTAGAAGCAACGCAGGGATTGGGAAGCGGTCAACCCACCTCGGTCATGGCACTCAGCATCTCGCTAAGGACTTCTTCCTCCTCGGTCACCTTGTTACGCAGGTCCTCGGGAATGACGCCGCCGTTTGCAACGACGGCCGCAAACGGATTGTTGCTCGCGAGGTGCGACTGGTCGCCCGCGCCATTCGGCTCACTGATCTGCGGTGTCTGCGCAGGCGAAGTCGCGTCTGCATCGGCCTCTGCGCGCGATTGTGACGCCTGAACGGACGCCCAGTCGAGGTTCGTCGAGAGGAAGTCCTGCGCTTCGAGACACTTCGAGTGGAACTCCTGTACATACATGGTCTTGTCAGACTGAGGCGTAGTGAAAGCAGAGTGGCAGTTTCACGGACCTGAACGACCTCGTTCGCCTCGAGTCCTTCTCGCACCTCGACCTCCTCGTCCGCACCACCGACAACCTCGATCCCATCTGGCCCCTCTCCCCTTACCTGCGCCATCTCTTTCTCCTCGGACGTCATGTCCTCCCACTTCTTCCGGCTGCCCTTCCCCTTCCCTCCTCCCCTGCTCGGCTCGTTCTCGTCTCCTGCGAGCGCGACCGCCTCGCTGAGCATCGCGGCCCAGCTCTTGCCCTCGACCGCGCGTCGGCGCAAGTCGCGCATCTGCTCGATACCCGTCGGGAAGCGGTCTACGCGCGGGCGGCGCGACCCTCGCCGGCCCGACTGCGAGAGGAGCGCCTCGGGCCGCAGGAGCGGGTCGTCAGGGTCGAGGGGAGCACCGCCGGGCTGGTACGCCGGCGAAGTGGCGTCGAGATCGTTCGGAAAAGACTGAAGCGACGTCTTCGGGTCCTGCAAGAGCCGCGTGAAGGTGTCGCCCACGGGGCGCAGGGCGGGCGTCGAGTGCGCGTCGAACGCGAGCGGCGAGAGGACGCGGAAGACCATGACTTTGACGGCGGGCGCCGTGGAGGGGTTGGCTACCATGTCGGTGATGGCTGCAAGGAACTTCTTGCCGGCGACCTGCTCTGTGAGATGAACGGGCGTGAGACGGGGATGAGGCGAGGAAGGAACAAGGGACCGCACCTTTGAAGTGGTCGTTCGTGTTCTGCACAAGCAGGCCCGTCAAGCGCACTGCACGCTCTTGCGCGGTAGGCGTGGCATGCTGCATCCGAGTATAGTGTAAGTCGAGGTCGGTTCGCTGATGGGAACTGGCTGCACACACCTTGAACTCCTTGATGAGCGCCTTGGCCGCCTCCTTGCTCGCACTCGAGCTCGATGAGAGGTAGTCGGCGAAGTGGAGGATGTAGGCCGTGTCGAACGAAGGCATGGCAACAGACCATCCTGCGAACGAGCCAGATCAGCTCCTGCTTTCCGTCGCCTGCGACTTCCTTCTGTCACTCGAAGCCACGCACCGATCGCATTGCCAACGTCCTGCACCCGTGGCGGCCGAGGAAGGCCAGGGCGCTGCTGCTGCTGGTGCAGAGCCTCGACGGGAACGGGAACGAGGACATATTGCTGTCCGGGCGGACCCTGCGGCAGTTGGCCTTGCCACTGCTGCGGGTTGTATCCCTGCTGCTGGAACTGCTGCTGCTGATACTGCTGCCGCTGCGCTTGCCCGTGCGGCGACGGACTTGCACCGTGGCTGTTCGGAGGCTGCGGTGACGGGGTCTGGGCGTCGTGCGGCGCTGGCGAGGGCGTCTGGGGCTGGCTCACGCTCGAATCGGTGCGCTTGTTCTTGTGGAAGAGTCGCTTCATGGCTCGGGGGCGATTTGAGGGCTGATGCGAGACGTGCGGGCTGCGAGGTGGGGGGAGGCTGCAGCGGTGGAGCGAAAGCACGGGCGCAACTCAGGCGGTCTGCGACGTTATTTTGACTGTGTACTGAGTCTCTGCAGTAGCACTAAGCACAAGAAGCAACGAGAGGCAAGGAGTCGAGAGGGCCAAGCGAGCACCGCCCCTCGCAGTCGACCTCGGCAATCTCGCGCGCAGCCCTTGCGATGCCGCAGTGAGACTGCGGACGTTCTGTGACGCTTCTCGCGACAGTGTGCCTTTGCAAGAAGCGTGCTGGGGCGATGCAGCCCACTTTCGAACCTCGACCTCGTCGTTCCGCTCACAACGCGATGGACTCTCGGCAGCACCGCGGTCCAGGAACTTCAGACTTGTTGCAGGGTCTTTTTGGGTATGCACAAAGGGCTGTTGGAGGTCGCGAAGCACCACAGTGTCACGACACCGCATGCTCGCCGCTCACTCTGACTGCTCCCAGGTCGAGCGCAGGCCCCAGAGGCGCAGCGTCACCTCGGCGCCGTCGGGCATGCCGTCCGTCGCAACCTCGAAGCGGTCGACGAGCGCCGTCGGGAACGCCGTCGCGTCGGCGTGGAACGTCCCGTTGTCGACAAAGAACTCGAGGATCGAGCGGTCCCACACGCCGTCGAAGCGCGTCGCGAGGTCGACGCCCGTGTGCGAGAACTTCTCGTTGAAGAGCGGGTGCGAGAAGCCGTCCGTCTCGGCGCGCGAAACCCACGACGTGCCTGCGTTCGAGCCACCGTAGTAGTAGCCCATCAGGAGCGACTCGTTGGTCGAAGACGAGACGAGGCGCATGGTGAGCGTCGAGTTGTCCGAGAGGAGCGAGGTCGAATTGTCCGGGAGCGAGACCTTGAGCGCAAAGTGCACCGCAGGCGCGTCAAAGTCGACTTCGACCGAATCGTTGCCGGAGAGCGTGGCCGTCTCGGTGCCGTTGCCAAGGAGCGACGCGTTGTGCACCGTCTCGAGCTGGTATGGCTCAGAGGTGAGGACGTAGCCGAGCCGGGTGTAGTTCACGAGCGTGTGCCGGCGGGGAAGGCCCATGGTCGAGCGCCAGCCCTCAGCGCCCGTCGGGACCAGGTTCGTCGTCTTCCAGTTGCTCGCCCAGCCGATCGCGATGGCCTCGTCGCCAGTGTTGTAGAACGCCTGCTCGGCGTAGTAGTCCGACGCGAACCCGTCGTAGCGAACGGCGGCATCGTCCGACTCGAAGTGCGTGCCGTTAAACGACCCGATGAAGTACTGGCCGACGGAACCGCCGAGCGGCGCGCCCGGGTTGATCGAGAGGTACAAGACCCACCTGCGCTCGTCGGTGCCGTTGACTGGAACTTCGTACAGGTTCGGGCACTATTTGAGATTGGGGTCAGCTCAAGCTAGGCGCCTCCGCGGAACCCCATGCAGACCGCAGAGAGGCGATACGTACCTCGTACTGAAGGCCCCGATCACCGGCATTCGCGAACTCGGACTGGAGTGTCCACTCCTTCAGGTCGGGCGACGTGTAGACCTGAACCTTGAACTCGACAGAAAGCGCGACGACCATGACCCAGCGCTGGTCGGGCTCGTACCAGAACACTTTAGGGTCGCGGAACTGCGTGCTGTTGAGGTCGAGGACCGGGTTCTGCTCATACAACTCGAACGTGTACCCGCCGTCGAGCGAGTATGCGAGGTCTTGCGTCTGCTTCTCCGGGGTGAAGAGCGTGAAGATCGCGACGACGTTGTCGACGCCCTCGGTCGCGTTGCTGAAGAAGCCCGACGTGTTGTTCGGGTCGAGAACGGCGCTGCCCGAGAACATGCCGGCATCCTCGGACGGCGGGAAGAGCGCGATGGGCTGGTTTGTCCAGGTGTAGAGGTCAGGCGAAGTGGCGTGACCCCAGTGCTGGTTGCCCGCAACGAGCTCGGTCGGGTTGTCTGTGTCGGAACGAGGTCAGCCGCGGCAGCACGACCGAAAGAGACACGAGTTGTGCCGCACACTGGTAGTAGAGGTGCCAGGTACCGTTGCTGTCCCTGAAGAGACCATTCGGGTCGTTCATCTGCAATGTCGACCGGTCAGTCGTGGAGCAAAGCATGCAGGAGCGAGGAAACAGCGCACGAAACCGACTGGCGGGCTGAAGTGAACTTGCGGGCGCAGCGGGCCCGAGTAGTCGCCTTCGGGCGCAACACCCGTAGGCGCAGCGGCGGGAGGGGTCGGGTACGACGAGGTGGCCGTCGACGAAGCACTCGCGCTGGACGCACTGCCCGCCGTGCCGGTCGCCGAAATGGCATTCGATGCCGTTGCGCTCGAGGCCGATGCGCTCGAGGCCGTGGCGCTCGAGGCCGTTGCGCTCGACCCGGCAAAGGTGGTGGCAGATCCGGTGACCGACTCCAGGCTAGAGATGATCGAGCTGCTGGCGCTCTCGACGGGAGGCTCAGCGCCTGTCGCAGTCGCCGAAGCGATGGCGGAGGAAATGAGGACTTGACGTTCAGCGATGACAGCAGCAGAGGCGCCGGAGGCGAAAGCGGCCAACGCGAGAAGCTTCATCTCGCAGACTGGGAAAGCAAGGGCCGAGGGAGGGAGCAGAGAAGAAGGAGGGAGAGAAACTGCGAGCAACGTTGCCACGGTCCACAATCAGGCCAAGCCGAGTGGGGCGCATCGATGTGGTCATCGCCCACTCTTCGCGCAGTCGCGCGGCACACGGAATCTGAACAAGCTAAGCGGAAAGAAGCAAGGGACGCCGAGCAAAGTGGCCGACGATCGCCGCCGTCACCGCACATTGACCACACGGTCCCTTGGTTGAGCGTGGGCGGTGCGCCAGAGCGTGGGCATACCTCAACGGCGTGCGCCCACGGCGCATACACTGCACCACGAGCCCAGCTGCCCGCGTGAGACGAGCGAGAGATGAGAAGGCACGAGACCGCCAGCGATGAGCAGAGAGCGAGCAGAGAGCTGAGCTCTCTCGCACGGCTTGCCAGGCCTTTGTAGCACTGCCTTGCGATGCTGCCCTGACCCAACTCGAGCGCGAGGCAGAGAAAGAGGGGAGACCTCCTCGACGGCGGCAAAGCTGCGGTTGTTGATCGGCTGCAAAACCATTTCGCACGCTCTTGCTGCTGCTTGTACTGCTTGCTGCGTATTGCATTGCCGGAAAGCGCCATGTCGACCTACACTGGCGCGTCCCAAGCTGTTCTGCGCCGTCCTCGCACTCGTCTGACGTAGTTCTTATGCATCTCCCGCATCGCAGGCGCTCTCCAGACCAAGCGCAAGGTGTGTGTGTGTGTGACGGACTTCTAGCCGAGCATCTGCTGACACCGCGGTGCAGGACGAGCTTCTCGCCATTGTTGACGACCTCGACATCCGCTCGTCGCTCGCGTCGGACCGCTTGACCCGCCCCGACCTCATCGAAGCCATCAAGGATGAGCTCCGCGCCAATCCGGGCGCTCGCGAGGACCCGCGCTATTCGGACCTCTGGGCTCACATGCGCGAGGGCAAGAAGCCGTCAAGCCGCTCGCGCAGAAGCATGGGTGGCTCCGCACTCGACGACGACACGGATGCGATGCCTGCGCCCGCCGAGGACGACGAGGCACCGGTCAGCACGTACCGCGAGGTAATCCTCAACAACCACATCCTCGACACGCTCCTGCACCGCGACGACGCCGACCCGGACGCGCGCGCCCTTGTCCCGGCCTCCGCTTCGCTGCGCAGAAAGACAAGCCGGTCCTTGTCGCTTGTGGCACGTCGCAGTTCGGCGAGCCTGAGGCTCGCTGCGCGCGAGACCGCCGGCTTCGTCGAGGAGGTGCAGGAGAAGACGAGCCGCCCGTGGGTGGTCATCGGCGCGATTCTCGTGGCCGAGCTGGTCTGGATCGTCTACGAGGCTGTTCCCTGGGTTGACAAGGCAAGTGCATATCTGGACTCGACTGTCAAATGCCTGTCTGACACTTGATCTACAGCGCTTCGGACCGCACGACTGGCTCCACCGCGCGACGACTCCGTCCTTCACGCTCCACCTCCCCGTCCTCTCTGTCCTGTTCCACCGCACCTTCTATGCGGCGCTCGGCCTCTGGGTCGCGACAACGTACCTCATCCCGCTCGCCATCGCGCTGCTCGCGCCCTTCCCGTCGCACGCCGACAAGCGCCTGCGCCGCCTTCCGGGTGGATCGCGCGCCCGCAGCTCGCACTCTCACGCGCGCGACTCGTCCCTCGCCTCGGCGTGGACGAGCCTCGCGCCTCCAAACCCGCTCATCTTTGCGCTCGCGCGCCTCGCGCTCGCGCTCCTCCGCGGCTACGTCCTCGCCGGCCCGGCGACGCCCCTCGAGGCGCCCGCCGGCGTGCTGAGCAACCTCAAGCAGCTCCTCAAAGAAATTGCGGCCGGTGGACCGGGCAGCCTCGGGCTGAGCCGCGGTAGCTGGTCGTTCGAGGGCGCCGTCCACGGCGTATGGGGCGTTGTCGCCGTCGGCATGGGCGCCGCCGCGGCTGTCTGCGCCTACGCCGAGAACAGGGTGTGAGATGGGACCCGGGCCGGCCGTCTGTTGCCGCAGCGCGTTGGCGGTTGAGGGAGGGCACGGGCGAAGCCGCACAATCAAAGTAATCAAGTCTTGTTGTTATCGAAACGCCCGCTTGTGCTTGCCCACTAGATTGCTTTGCTGCGTGTTCGAGATCACATCTGAGACGAACGTGGCTTGTCTCGAGGTCGTCGAGGTCGAGGTCGTCCCCTCAATCGGCTCTTCCTCGTTCGCATCGCTTGCCTCGCACCGTCGACGCGCTGCTGAATTGTCTCCTACGCGCCGACCGCGTAACTGCGCAATGCAAGTCGACTCGCCGTCTCAAGAGCCGCTTCAGAGCTCTGCATCACCTGCACCTTCCGCACCTCGTCGGGCCGAAGAACAAGCGCCCCTCGTCACGCTGTGCTTCAGTACGAGCGGTGGGTTCGGGTTCAGCCGAATAGGCTTTGTCGCATGCGCGGCTCGCTCATCCTGTTCCCACTCAGTCCAATCGGTGCACCGCCTCTACTCATCCAACCTCTCCGAAGAGAAGAACGAGCTGCGGTACGGCGTGGCTGCGATGGCGCTGCACGGCCACACGTACAACTTTGAGCTCAAGTTCCGCGGACCCGTCTACAAGTCGACGTGCGTGCCGCCGACTCCGCTCCGCCTCCTTCGACGCACATGCTCATCCTGTTTTGTTGCGCTCTGCAGGGGCCAAGTCGGCGGCTCAAACGTACTCGAAGAGATGGCAGGGCTTGCGATACACGAGGTCTTGAGCAACAAGAACCTCGACGTTGACATCTCGTTCTTCCTCTCTCGCCCTTCGACCCTCGAGAATGTGTGCTTGTTCATCTGGCGCAACATCACCGTCATTTCGGCACCGCATCCGTTCGACATCTGCGAGGTGTCGGTCGAATCGACGCCGTGCCCGCGGGCGGGTATTTTTACGACCAAGCAGCGTGTCAGCTTCTCCGGCGACATGATTGCGCTTCCTTGAGAAGCCTGCGCGAGCCAACGCTGGCAGCGCTCTCAAGTCGCCTCGTCGCTGCGCACGGCAAATTGCGCATCCTCCGATTCCCTCTCCTACATTCCGCTTCTCCTTCCCACCTGCGCGCCACCCGCCCGCGCCTTCAGCTTGTCCCCAACCTTCCTCGACAAGAAACTCCACAGTCCCGTAAACGCCGCCCGATCCGCATCGAGACCCCGCACCCAGTGCGCCGTCAGCTTCACCTGCGCCGGGGCGACGCTCGTCGCGGTCGGCGAGGCGGAAGAGGACTGTGCGGTAGGCGGCGACGCGGGTGCCGGTTGCACTAGGCGGATGCGCAGCTCGAGTAGCGGCGCAGCCGGATCCCTGAGCTGTTTCGCGACGTTTAGGTCCGATGCAGGCGCAGCGGGTGCGCCTGCAACGGGCGGGTCTGCGGCTTTGCCGGGTTGGGACGAGGTTGACACGCCCGCTCGCCGCGCCTTGCGCGACCAGACGTTGCGCCACGCCCGGATCCACACCTCGTCCCCCGACTCGCCTCCTTCCTCTCCACTAGTCGCCGCGTCCCGCCCGTCCCAACGCCATTCCAGCGCACCGCGCTCCGAAGCCGCCTCGTTCGCTTGCCCCGACTCGTCGCGCGACATACGTGGCCGTTTGACCGCCCTCTCCTCGCCATCGGCTCCACTGCCCGCTGCGCCCGAAGTGCCGCCGGACCCTACTAGCTCTCGCAGCACCTCGTCTAGCGCGTCTCGCACGATTGGGGCGCTGGAGATGTCGAGCGACAAGGGCGTGCGATAGGTTGACGGGGTGACAGCGGGCGAATAGAAGCGCGCGAGCGGAAAGCGCGAGGATGCGGATGACGACAGAGGGGACGAGGTGGTGGAGTCGGCTTTAGAGTCGAGGGTGGGCGAGAGGTAGAGGAGGTCCTGCAGTGCATCGTATTTGATCAGATCTCGTCGCTCTTGACAGTGGCAGCGCGCCGGCAAGAGAGGCTACGGACCGGAGGGAAGCGTCGGTCTTGAAGCGACCAGCTGAGAATCCAGCGGACTGTGTGGCCGTGCTGCGGCAATGCGATGACATGGTAATTATGTATCTGCGGAGTTGCTGAGCTCAGTTGGGCTGGCCCGAGGCGCAGACCATCACGAGCGGACCTGGTGCGACTTGAGCAGGTCAACGAGCGGTGCGATGCTTGAGTACTTGCCGAGGAGTGTTGTGAACCAGCTGCGCCCGCATCGCGCTCAGTACGGTACCATGTAGTCGAGGGCAGAAACGAACCGAATCTTAGTCTTGCCTAGCGCGACAGAGTCTTTCACCATCTGCGAGACAAAGACGACCTCGCCTCCATCCGTGACCATCTCGTTGTCAGCCCCGGTGCACACCTAGTATAATCACGTCAGCTATGCCGACATCAGAAGGCGCTGATGGCTTCAGCGCACAGCGAACGGCTCGAGCTGCTTCGCTGCGAGCGAGGCATCGATTTCGTCTTGCGAAGCGTAGAATGGCGGATTGCACATGGTGAAGTCGATACTGGTAGATTGAGGCGTCAGTCAGTCAGCACCATGCGCCAGGCAAAGCAGAGTGGAACACCCACATGTTGACCGTATTTACGACTTCAGGCGGGAAGATTGCGCCTCTCGCGTCGACTTGCATGACCGAGATCGTCTCAGCCAAACCGTTTGAGAAAACGTTCTGTCGCGCCCAGTCGAGCGAGTGCGAGTCGATGTCGGTGGCAAACATGCGAAGGCGACTGGATGGAACGGGCGACAGCCGAGATAGCGTGCGACTCGCAAGCATAGGATAGATGGCGGACGCGCCAGTACCGCTGCAGTAGAGTGTGATTCAGCAGTGGGCTCAAGAATAGCGGACACTGTATCCGACCCACACGTCGACGCCAACCAGCGGCGGAAGCGTCGTCGGCGTCACGGCATCGGGCGAGGTCATGAGGGCAAGTCGGAGCACGAACAGGGCGTATTCATGTCTATTGTAGCAGCAGCAATCAGTCTGAAGGTCATGCAGGCCTCACTCGCTTGGCGCACCTGCTCGGAACCTGCAAGTGTCGAGGCTGATCAGCCCGCCAAATCGAGCTCAGCGCAGGGCAAAGACGTACCGTCGGACACAACCGATCTGCTGGAAGCTCAAGCTTGATATTGAAGTCTCGGAGAAGCAGCGCCTGGTTCAAAGCTCTGCAAGCAAGCCGAAGAGCGGTCAGGAGGTGTCTACGGCCGTGATGCACTGCGACGCACCGCACGGCCGCGTCGTCGCGGAAGTCGATCGTTGCACGCTTGTCTCGACCCGGTCGCAAGCTGTTACGGCAGAGCGCGCAGACGTGAGAGGCAGTTGCAGCGAGCACCAAGCGGGAAGGCTGAGACCGACAAAGGAGATAGCGCCGGGACGGCCACTGCGAGCTCGGCGTAGTCTACAGGCTCGGCGTAGCGACTTGTAAGCGCTGACAGCATGAGAAGATGCAGAGACTGAAGGCGAGAATGGTGTCTCATCGTCGCATGACAGAGGGACGTCGCGGTTGCGGACGGACGGGCACGAGCCTCTTTTCCCCTCGTCCGTCTACTCCCTCGTTGACTGAGCTCGCCGTTCCCGCCGGGCCTGAACGTGCTGATGCGCCAGGGGAGCAGCAGAGCTGGCGATCCCCCTTATTATCGCAACTGTTCTAATTCTTCTGAAGGGCCGGACCGCAACGATGCTGTCGATTCCTGTCCCTCACCGTCCTGCTTCTTGCCATGCTGCCCACAACGGCTTCGTGCAGTCCGTTCATTGAGCCGGTGCAGGGCCTGGTCGAGGCCAACGCCCTGCGCGGCGGCCTATTTGACCGGATCGGGAAGTCCAACCTTCCGTCTCGCGTCTCAGCCTTCCCTCCGCGCTTCGATGGCTTTTGCTGTCCCTCGCCCTGCTGTGGATTTCGAGGATCGCACGTCTCCCTCCCCCTCTATACACGACTCCGCGCCTCGGGCCGCGAGCACTGCTGGCACGGGCTGAGCTCGCGCGCGCCTGCTGTCAATCATCCCTGTCGCGCCAGCCATCGCTGAACACTGCGGCCCACTAGTCCGTCAGCCGCCTTTTGCGCGCCGTACTCGCCTAGGGTGCAAGCAACATGGGCATCCTCCAGCTGCCGGAGATTCCTGCAGACGTCAACCCGTACGCGTTTGTTTATGAACTCATCCACGCCGTCTTCAACCGGCTGCCTTCGCCGGGCTTCGCGGCTAGGCTGTACGTTCTTTGGGGTCTCATGGGCTAGTACGTCCGTCTGGAAACTCCTGTTCTGAAGGTGACGCTGATGCATGCGTGTACAGCGGGATCATCATCTCGTTCGTCTACCTCTGCACGATGGCGGTGGAATACCGACGGCGAGAGAAGCGATTCTGGCTGTGGAAGCTCGTCACCCGGCCCAATGGTCGATACATCGTCGGCAAGTGAGTGGCAGAGGGTTTTCGTTTGTTTGCGGACGAAGCTGACCAAGCCTTGTACGCAGCCAACACGCCCTCTTCGCCGTCTTCAGCTTCGTCGGCTGCGCGGTATTTCTCGGCTACGTGATCAATTTCCGCCGTGTCGTCATCCTACAGCAGTACCAGCAGCGCGCGTACTTCTGGCGGTGCCTCATCTGGTGCGTCTGCGACCCAGCTTGAAATCTCACGTCGAAATGTTCTGACCCGCTCGATCTGTACAGGGTCCCGCTCATTATTCACGCCTGGATCTCGTCGTGGTCCAACCTGCAGGCAGCTGTGCTGTCTTCGCAGAAAGCGACCAAGCGGCATCTCCTGTCGCCGCGTTTTGCCAACTCCTTCTACATCGTCGGCCTCGTGATCATCCTTGTCCCGGTCCTCGTGCGTCCACGCACTAAAGTTCGTTCTTGAGCACGGGTCCTGACGGTCAGTCCCTCAGGTATTGAATGTCTACACCTCCTTTGCATGGCGTCATACGTGGGAGTACGGCCTCGGCCTGCGAACCGTTCTCCTGTCCCGCAGCATCACGTCTGGCAACGATACTCCCGAACAGGCGTCTGCAGTCATACAACCGTTGCTGGACGAGCTGAACGACAAGCTCGACTTCTTCCTCGAGTGCGTGTCTACTCCTCGAGCCTTTTGGTTCCGCTTTCTGATATCTTCCCTCTGATGTCCAGCATGATCCGGTCCGGCTTCGGAGTATACGTGCTTGCTATGCTGGTCATCATTGCCGTCAACCTCGGCGGCCTCGGTTTGCTGTTTACGCTTCGCCGCCAGATCAAGTGAGCAAGCCCCGTGGTGTGCTTGCGTATCGCGCCCAGCTGATCTCTCGCGTTCATAGGTTCAACACGCGACGCCTGTCGACGCAAATCCGAACGACAACTCTCGGGACGCGATCGAGTGTGCATGGCCTCCCCGTTGCCGGTCCCGTCGGCGAGAGCGCCGTCTCCTCCACGCCCCCTGACTCGCCCGATCCGCCGCACCCTCTCTCGCCCGACCCAAACCACCTCAACTCCCCTCCTCCGCAAAAGACGCTGCTCAAGCACGTGTTCTTCGCGAAGCAGGGCAATGAGGATGATGAGAACAAGGGGATGAGCATGTCGGTGCTCAAGCACGCCGCGGAAGACACGGCGCCCGCGAGCGCCTCGCAGCGACAACAGGCGAAGCAGCTTCTCGCGCTCAAGAAGATCGAGTGGGACCTCTTCGTGGTGCGTCCTTCTCGGTCTCAATCTCAAACGCGTCAACTCACCGATTTCACCCACAGTTCCTCGGCGCCATCGTCCTCATGGCGACTCTCTTCCTCGCCCTCTCACTTTGGCTCGCCATCTCGCCTCTGTCGGTGTTCCGGTCCTGGACGACGTGCGCTTCGTGCCTCTCCCGCCGCGAGCTCGATCGGAAAACTGATTCCTCCCGCCCGCGCACAGCATGGAGGTCTCGTTCTTCCTCGTTCCCTGGATGTACCTCGTCGGCGTCGACGTTTCCCTTACCTTCCTCCTCATCAACTCGCTCCGGCACCTCCTCTCGTCCGACTCGCGCTTCGCCAATGCAGTCGGCATCCGCAGCCGACCTCTGAACCGCCGTGCGAGCGTCACGGGCCTGACAACGAGCGACGAGCTCGAATCCATGTCGTACAGCCGCCCTGCTCGCATCGGTGCCGAGGATGCACTCGAGCCGTTGAGTGAGGAAGAGGAGGACGCGCACAATCGCCAAGGCGTGAGGATTCATGTCGCCGTCGAGACGCAGGTAGTCGAGGAGGAGTCGGGGCCAGACGATGTGGACCTGCACGCTTACAGGCGCGTGTAGAAGCCGGCCCGGGTGTTCAAGAAGAGCTTTGTTGTTCAGCACCATAGACGCAGCATGTATGTACCTGTACCCCCCAATGTATGCACGCACTGTTTATGCTTGCTCTCGTTGCGTTGCGGGAGAGATGCGCATAGTATGGCAACAATGGAAGACGAGCACAACCGAAGGACAATCCCGATCGACGACAGACCGCTCCTGCCTCATCTCCCGCTGTTGCACTCGCAGTCACAGCCCGCAACGGCGCAGACACTTGACGCTGCACAGGTGATTGGTCAGAATGAGCTCGAAAGAATGAGACGTGCAGCATACTCTCAAACCAGGAGAGGAGGTGGGACGCATGCCCTCCATGGCGGCACTTCTGGCACCAACAAAGCGTAGCGGCTATTTGAAATGGAACACGGGTGAGTACGCCGTGCAGGCTAGAAGAGAGCGAGCGGTACGCACGACCTTGTGCATCGAATGAGTGCAGCGATGGCCGTTCAAGACAGATGCAGCAGGCCGGGAGCTGCTTGCTGCACGAAGGGCACAAAGTCGACTGCGCCACCGCAAGTCACTGAGTCAGCAGACCTGAGCGGACAGACAGAAAAATTGGGCGAGTCGTCGAGCGCACCTTGATCCCGCCGCTCCCCGCTCCGCTCCTCCCATCGCCAAAATCGCCGAAACCGCCGGCGCTCTTTGCGGCCGAGATGTTGGTCGAGCAGAACTGGCACCTCACGACGATCTGCGGCGGCGCCGTCCTGCGCATCGCCGCCGCCACCTCCTTCGCCTCGGCGTTCCGGCCCGCCAACTTGGCCTGCTCGAACGCCGCGCGGGCACGGCGCCCGCGCGCAGCGTCAAACATGGCGCGCGCGGCGTAGAGCTGCATGCGGTCGAGTTGCTTGCGGTAGACGTCGACCCAGCGCTGGACGCGCATGTCGGCACGGATCAGGCCCGGGCTCGTGAAGCTGCACGCAAGGGCGACCGTCTGGACGTCGGCAGTCCGGTCGACGTACGAGCCGAGGAGCTTGAGACCGTCGTTGCGCAGTCCGAAGAGCACGACGGCTTCAAGGTCGGACGACGAGAGCGCCTCGTCGCCGAGCTCTTGCAGGAACGGGATGAGCTGTGGGGCGTAGAAGTCAGCACGCAGTCAATAGCCTGAGTGCCTCATCCGAATGGGCGGACCTCGCTGTCGGAAAGGAAACGAAGCGCGACGGCGACTCGGTCACGCAGCGGCAGGCCCATCTCGTCGACGAGCTCGCGCCAGTCGCTCGTCGCAAGGAACGCAAACATGGCACGAACCCACGGCGTCTCGACGTCGGAAGAAAGCGACCGGCACAGCGCGGCGTAGTTCGACTCTTCCGAGCCGCCGCGAAGCGTGTCTTTCTGGGCGAGCTGTTCACAAGGGGGGTTCGTCAGCGCGCCACACGGCTGGATCAGGTCGCCGAGGAGGGCGCACGTAGGCGGCGACAATGGGCGCTAGCATGCGCAGGTTCTCATCTGCACCGGAATGGAGGTCAGGGTCGAGCGGGCCCCTCTTACCAGTAGGACAACGCACCCTTGCACAGCCGCAGGAAGTTCATCGTCTTCTCCATCTGGCCCGAGAAGAAGGCATGGCGCGCTGCGAGCTCGTGCTTGCCCTCCCTGGCGAGCCTGTGCATCGAAACCGTTACGCAAGACAGCCAGGTCAGCGACGGTGCCGAGCAGGACCTCCAATGGAGACGCGCCGACGCACCTCTCGCACACCGACTCCCACGGCTCCTCCCACTCTGCGCCACACGCACTGAGCGCGATTTTGCGCTGCGCGGCAAACTGCGTCCCGCTCGAGATGGCAAACGTGGTCCCGAGCCTGCGCTTGGCGACGAGCGTCGCGCACGCGGCCGTGTACGCCGCATGCTTCGTCTGCGCCTCGTCGCCGCGGCGGATCGAGCGCATGATGTCCTGGTGGATCGCGCGCGGCGTCGTCGACCGCGGCGAGGCCGGCGGCGACGAGTTCTTCGAGGACGTCGACGACGCGGCCGAGAGCGCCGGGTTGGTCATGCCCGAGGGGAAGCCGAGGAGGATGCGCAGCACGCCGCGGAACCGAAAGTCGTAGTCGGCCGTCGAGTTTTCGTGCGCGAGGCTCTGCGCGCGCGCGATCCAGTGCCAGAATTCGGCGATGCCGCCCTCGGCGCCGCACAGCGACGCGTTGACGAGCGCGTCCGAGCCGTAGCCCGCTTCGACGCGCTGGCGCAGGATGACGCTCATGTCGGTGCCGAGGCTGCGCAGCCCGGCAGCGTCGAGCGCCGACGAGGACGACGTAAGCTGCAGGATCTCGCCCGTCGTCGACGAGATCCGCCGCAGCGCCATGCCAGGATGCGTCGGGCGGGGCGTCGCGTTGCGGTCGACTGCGGCCGGGGGCGAGAGGACGCCGATGAGAGAGAGCGCGCGGCCGCGGTCTTGCGGCGGGCTGTGCGCGTCCGCCGAGAGCTGCGCTGCGGCGGGCGTGGTTGGCGAAAGCGGGTCTTCGCCGAGATCGAGTGCGACGTTGTCGTTGCTACTGCCGTTGACGATGCTCGCGCCGGTAGGGATCGAGAACGTGGCTTGGCTGGCGGTCGAGCTGGTGAGGAGGACGCCGCGCTCGAGAAAGGCTGCATGCGGTGCAGCGGGGAGCGACACCATCTCGAGTCGCTGGCCGGACGAGCCCGGGCTGGTCGAGTCGCGCGACAGGCCGATAAAGTGGAGGTCGTGAGGGGAGGAAGTCGGCACGTTGGCGAAAGCAAACGAGGTGAGCGAGTGCTGGAACGGGCGGGCTGCACGCGATGGCCGTGAGTATCACGGGATCGGACAAACACGAGGCGGGAAACGCACTCTTGCGATCGTCGAGGACAATCGGCATCCTCAGCAAGTCCCGGTCGTCCACCTCGTCCCGCGCTCGTCCCCCTCTCATCTCGACGGGCGAGCCCGCGCCCCGCCCACTGCGCACGCCTCCCACGCCCGCTCCCACCGCCCCCGCGCCAACGTACCTCGGCCCCGGCCCGTCGACCAAGTCCCACACGCGCACCGCGCCCGCGTCCTTCTCGAGCGAGGCAAACACGCCCCTCTTCTCCGGGTGCCACGCCGTCTCGGCAAGCGCCTTGGGCGCACGGCTGCGCGCCGCGGGGCCCGCGCCGGCGTCGGCCTCGGAGAAGCTGAGGAGCGGGTCCATGGGCTTGCGGAGGTCCCACAGGCGGACGACGCCGCAGTCGGCGGCGCCGGCGGCGTCGCCCGCGTGCGACGAGAACTGGAGCGCGTTGTGAGGGTTGGCGCACACGCCGTAGACAGAGCGGGTCGTCCAGGTGCTGAGCGTCGACGGCGGCGTGCGCAGGTCGTACACCCGCAGCCACTTGTTGGCCATGCCGGCGACGAGGAGCGGCGAATGCGGCGAGGTGACCGAGGTGCCGGGAGCAGAGGGTGCGGAGAGAAAGACGGCAGAGGTGACGACTTCGGACGAGCCGAACGAGACGAGCGGGGTCGGGTCGGCGGAAGAGGAAGGAGATGCGGGTCCGGCGGGAGAGTGCGTGCGGCCCCGCCCCGTCTGCGAGCTCTCGCGATGCAGAGAGTAGGTGCGGTTGTTTACGGAGGGGAAGGGAGGAGCCGGAGGAGACGGGGACGAGTCGAGACTGCGCTGGACATCGTAGACGAGGAGAGATTCGCCGCGACCCTTTTCGAGCCCGACGGCAAGAAGGCCTGTCATGCGCTCGAGGTCAGACAGGCTCGATGAGAGATTGGAGGCAGCCCTCACCTGGCTGGTGGGAGCAGAAG
The DNA here is from genome assembly GCF_050403205.1 of Rhodotorula paludigena. Classification (NCBI taxonomy): domain Eukaryota; kingdom Fungi; phylum Basidiomycota; class Microbotryomycetes; order Sporidiobolales; family Sporidiobolaceae; genus Rhodotorula; species Rhodotorula paludigena. Next base: position 171,229 of record NW_027481429.1, on the reverse strand, counting down.
TTGACAACATTGCAGGGTCTCGAGTGCCGCACTGCCGGGAGAAGAACAACGTGAGCTCGTGGAGCGAACCAAGGGGCCAGCCCTCGCGCGCACCGTTGATCTGGACTGCGGCTGGTGCTCGTGCGCGCTCTGTCTGAACGGCGGCGTCTGCGGCATCCATGCGCAGGAGGACGACCCGGCCCGAGGTGAGGCCCGCGGCGACGAGCGGAGACGGGCTCTGCGGCGCCCAGGCGAAAGCACGCAGGCCAGCAAGCTCTGTGACGACGTCGGTGGCATGAAAGGCGGTGCCCGCGCTGGCGTAGGGGTCGTGCGAGTAGAGGCGCAGTTCGGCAGTGCCGCCGACGAGGAAGCGGGACGAGTGCGGGGTGGGGTCCCAGAGGATGCTCTTGCCCCGTGTCGACTGCATCTCGCTCGCTCGAGAGAGTGGCTGCTGGCACAGGCGGGCGAGGAGGGGAAAGCGGAAGCTGCGAGCGATGAGGCGCGGAGGTGGGGCGGCGCACGACCTCGGCACGCCCGCAGAGTGCAGCGAGCAGAGGCGCACTGTGCTCGAGAGTGCCTGAGAGGATTTTCTACCGCGCTCGCTCGGCCCAAGACAGGCGAAAGTGCACACGTCGACAGCTTCCACGGCGCACTCGAGCCAAGTCGGCCTTTGCTTCCTCGTCCCTCCCTTGTGCCCGGACCGAGTCCAGCAGAGCGTGGCCAGGATGCCCACACGAGCACCACACCGGCGGGCACTCGCCCTCGCCCTCGTCGTCGCCGTCCTCGCCCTCCTCGTCCCCGGTTCCCTCGCCGCCAACCTCCTCGCCGTCGACTACGGCACAGACTCGTTCAAGGCCTCGCTCGTAAAGCCCGGCGTCCCCTTTGACGTCCTCCTGACAAAGGAGGGCCGCCGAAAGACCCCCGCCCTCGTCTCGTTCCGCGGCGACGAGCGCTTCGTCGGCAGCGACGCCCAGGCCATCGTGCGTCTGCAGGAGCACAACGCTCTCCAGAGCATCGAGACCATGCTGACGATGCTCCCCCACCAGTCGACCCGCTTCCCGCAAGACACGCTTCCTTCGGCCAAGCTCCTCGTCGGCCACTCTCCCGCACACCCGCAATCCCAGCTCCACGCCTCGCTCTTCGACCTCCCGCAGACGAGCACCGCGCGCAACTCGCCCGCAGTGACCCTCGGCACCGGCTCCAAGCGCGCCAACGTCCCCGTAGAAGAGGCACTCGCGTTCCAGCTCGTCTACGCAAAGGAGCTCGCAGAGGAGCAGGCCAACGAGCCCGTCCGCGATGCCGTCATCACCGTCCCCGGGTGGTGGGCCGAGAAGGAGCGCAGGAGCATGATGGACGCCGCCGAGATCGCCGGCCTCCGGGTCGTCGGGCTCGTCAACGACGGCGCAGCGGGTGCGTCGCGCGCTCTCTTTGCCGCTGTAACCGCAAGCTGACCATCGCACCGTACCCAGTCGCCGTCAACTACGCCATGGCGCGCACCTTCCCGCCCGAGCCGTCCTACCACCTCATCTACGACCTCGGGTCCGGGTCCCTCCGCGTCTCGCTCGTCTCGCTCAAGTCCGCCATGCTCCCCGACCCCCTCTCGCTCTCCGAGACGCCGCAGCTCAAGAACGTCACGTCCATCACGGTGCACGGCTTCGCGCACGACCTCGATGTCAGCGGGTACGTCTTTGACCGCATCGTGCGCGACTTGCTCGTCGAGGCGTTCGACGAGACGACGGGCAAGCAGCTCGAGGCCGGCCGCAAGGTCACGGACGACAAGCGTGCGATGGCCAAGCTCCTCAAGGAGGCGGCGCGCGTCAAGCAGGTCTTGAGCGCAAACACGGCTGCGTCCGCTCGCGTGCGTCGCTTCCTCTCCCTCGCTCACTCCGAAACCCTTGACCTGACTCGGCATTCGTCACGCAGATCGAAGGGCTCATCGACGACCTCGACTTTCGCACCGAGGTGACGCGCGAAGCGCTCGAGGCGCGCGCCGCCACGCTCGCGTCGCACCTCACGTCCCCGATCGCGTCGGCACTCTCGTCGGCCGCGCTCGACCTCTCGTCGATCGAGTCGGTCATCCTCGTTGGCGGCTCGTCGCGCGTCCCGCTCGTGCAGCGCGCCGTCGCGCACGCCGTCGGCGAGGGTAAGATCGCCAAGAACGTCAACGCCGACGAGGCGGCCGTGCTCGGCGCGGCGCTGTATGGCGCGGGCGTCACGCGCGGGTTCAGGACCAAGGACATCCGCGTGCAGGACTTGACGCCGTTTGGGATCGATGTCGCGTACGAAGCCGAGAAGGGCTCTTCCGGTGCGCGCTGCTTCGGTTGCTTTCGTTGGCCGTCGACGATGCTTGCTTTCGCGTGGCTGACTAGGTATCAACCTTCGCGCTCGCACAGACGCCGACCCGCGCATCATCACGACGCACCTCTTCCCCGCCTTCTCCAAGACGGCCTCGCGCAAGACGCTCACGCTGCGCAAGACGCGCGACTTCTCGCTCGACTTTTCCTACCGCCCCTCCACCGCCGACTCGGCCTCTCTCCCGCACGCCCCTTCGGGCCACCTCTTCTCGACGCGCGTGGGCGGCCTCACGCGCGCGACGGCCAACCTCACGGCCGAGCAGCTCGCGAACGCGACCGTGCGCGTCGGCGTCGAGCTCGACGCGAGCGGGCTCGTCAAGGTCGGGCGCGCGACGCTCGTCCTCCGCGAAGAGGAGGGCGACGGCGGCGCGAAGGGCGGCGCGGGCAAGGGCGGCGTGGCGGACAAGCTCAAGGGCTTGTTCGACCGCTTCTCGGCGGCGAACGCGGGCAAGAACGAGACGGCGGGTGCGAAGGGCGGAGAGGAGGCGGGAGAGGGAGCGGACGCCGAGGCGCTCAAGGAGAAGGAGGCGCTCTCGGACGAGGAGAAGGCCGAACTCGACCGCCTTCTTGCCGAGGCGCAGCTCCCGCCGGCGCAGACGAGGCTCGAGACCGAGGTGGTTGCGGGCGGCGAGGGCGGCGCGGGCATGCCCAATGAGGAGAAGAGCGAGATCAAGAAGCGGTGCGTACCCAAGTCCCGCCCGCTGTCTGCGAGCGTCTTCTCCGTCTAGAGCGTGTCGCGCTGACTCGAATTGGTTCTGATTGCTTCGCACAGCCTGCGCGAGGCCAAGTCTGCGCTGACGCGCAAGCTCGCGCGCGAAGAGGCGCGCAACCTCCTCGAGGCGTACGTGTACCGCGTGCGCGACCTCGTCGACGGCGGCTCGCGCGAGAGCGACGCCTTTGTCGCCGCGTCGACCGAGAGCGAGCGCCGCGCCGTCAAGGAGCTGCAGGCCAAGACGGACGAGTGGCTGTGGGAGGAGAGCGAGCAGGCTGAGACCAAGGCGCTGCGGGAGAAGAAGCGCGAGCTCGAGTGCGTCTCCTCACGCGTGTCTCACTCTTGACCCGGCGCTTGACTGACTCGCCCCGCCGTTTCAATCACAGGAAACTCGTCCAGCACATCCTCTCGCGCTCGACCGAGGCGCTGCAGCGCCCGGCCCTCATCGCCGACCTCCGCTCGGCGGTCTCGGCCGCGTCGACGTTTGTCTCTTCGGCGCGCGCCAACGCGACCGCGCTCGCGTCGAGCGACCCGGGGGCGCCCGCACGGTTCGCGGACGACGAGCTCGCCAAGCTCGAGGGCCTCGCGCGCGAGACGGGCGCGTGGGTCGACGACATGGTCAAGAAGCAGGACAAGGTCGCGGCGCACGAGGACGCCGTGCTGCGCGTTGCCGAGCTCGAGAAGAAGCTCAAGGAGGTCGAGCGCGAGACGGACAAGCTCGCGAAGAAGAAGGCGCCCCGGAGGCGCAAGACGGCCGCTTCGGCTTCGGCATCGGCATCGACGTCGGCGCAGACTTCTGAGGAGACGCCCGCGGCGGGCAAGGAGCACAAGAAGGACGAGCTCTAGACGGTCGTGGCATCATTCTCGCACTCTCGTACAAACCATGCATACCCTCCGCAACCTTGCACATGCTCCCAGCTCGCTCTCCGGGGCTCTGTGGGAGCCGCTCCTTCCGCCGCGGTCCGAAGACAGGCATAGGAGCCCAATGACTTTGGCTTGCAGTCATCCCGGGAGAGCGAGCCGAAGTCAACTTCATTTCAAGCGACAGAAAATGGCCATACGAGCTGTAGTCGCACGCCAGCAACTTCGGGCAAGATTCAGAGCAGTCCTCGCTCTTCCTCCGCAGGCATGAGCCGAGCGTCGACTGTCAACAAAGGAGAGGGGAGAGGTGCGAGGTGGGGACAACGCAAGCAGGCCAAGGCCGCGGACCGGACGCAGCAGAGAGAACACCGTTGAGCAGTACAGCTTCTGTTGGCCCCAAGACAAGCTCGGCAGCGCCTTCTGGAGAGGGCAGAGTCCAGGAGGAGAGCAGAGGTCCGCTGCGTCTCCCTGTTGCCCTCCCACGCTCCCCAGCGCCTCGCTCGATGGCGGACTTTGTCAAGCTCAGCATCTTTGGCACGGTCTTCGAGGTCACAACGTGCGTGTGCCAACTTCTCTCGCGAAGTCGCTGAGCGACGAGGTCGAGGCGACGGGTTGATCGGGGAGACCGACCTCGCTCGGCGGGCGTACGGGCTCTGAGCGGACACGAGCGGCTGGCGGGGCGCTCGAGTGCACTGTGCACAGCACCAGCGGCGGCGCCCACCCCGCTGGACGGGACCAGCCAGCCGCCACGACGCCCCGAGGACAACGACGAGGATGCGGGTTGCGTGGGTGCCCAGCGCTGACCTGGGACTCGCTTGTTGCATCGCCACGCCCTCGTACTGCCACTCCACGCCCTCCTGCACCGCCGCCCGTCCATTCGCCGCTGCCGCCCCCACGATCCCTCACCTCGCGTTCGCCCGCCCCCTCGGTGCAGCCGCTATGTCGACCTGCAACCGGTTGGCATGGGTGCCTTCGGGCTCGTGTGCTCGGCAAAGGACGAGGTGCGCCCTCTCACGTGCCCCGCGCGCCTCGCTGCCGACGCGACCTGTGCACCCGGACGAGGTGGCTGACGGACTCGTTTGCTCGCCTCGCAGCTGACTGGGCAGATGGTGGCGATTAAGAAGATGTGAGTCGCTCTGAACGAGCAGTCGAGGTACTCGTGGCGCATCCTGGCGCGAGAAGTGCGAGAAAACACCCCGGGACAACACGCTGATGCCTTCGGTGTGTTTTGCTGCTTGCGTTGCCGCGATCAGTATGAAGCCGTTCAGTACGTCCTTCTCTGAATGCTCTCGGTTCGTCGGGCACGGTGTCGCTGACCGTGCGATCTGCTTCACTCGCCCTCGATCACATCCCTGCACCGCCTCCTCCCCACTCTTCGTCTCGTCTACTCGCCCCGTGTCTCGCGTGCAGGCACCCCCGTGCTCGCCAAGCGAACGTACCGTGAGCTCAAGCTGCTCAAGCACATCCAGCACGAAAACATCATCTCCCTCTCCGACATCTTCATCTCGCCCCTCGAGGACATCTACTTTGTCACCGAACTCCTCGGTACCGACCTCCACCGCCTCTTGACCAGCCGACCTCTCGAGAAGCAGTTCATCCAGTACTTCTTGTACCAGATCCTCGTGAGTTTAGGTTGCATCTCGTTGCGCTGCGAGCGGCAGTCCCCGGCGCCGCGGGTTCGTGCTCGACGGACAGGGCGGGTCCTGACTTTCCCTGCTTCTTCACAGCGCGGTCTGAAGTACGTCCACTCGGCCGGCGTCGTCCACCGTGACCTCAAGCCGAGCAACATCCTCGTCAACGAGAACTGCGACCTCAAGATTTGCGACTTTGGTCTCGCACGACTCGCCGACCCGCAGATGACGGGCTACGTCTCGACGCGCTACTACCGCGCACCCGAGATCATGCTCACGTGGCAGAAGTACGACGTCGCGGGTTAGTCTCGACCCTCTTGCGCTTCTCGCCGTGCCGCCCTCGCCGGATGCGCCCGCGTTCGCGCGCTGTGTTGTTTAGACTGACTGTTTGCGCCCCTGCAGTGGACATCTGGTCGGCCGGGTGCATTTTCGCCGAGATGCTCGAGGGTCGCCCGCTCTTCCCCGGCAAGGACCACGTCAACCAGTTCTCCATCATCACGGAGCTACTGGGCACGCCTCCCGAGGACGTCATCCAGACCATCTGCTCGGAGAACGTGCGAACTGTTCCGGGGGTCTTGGTCCTCTGTTGATCGCGCGCTGACGCTCCCCTCCCTGGCAGACGCTCCGCTTTGTCCAGTCGCTCCCGAAACGCGAGCGCGTCCCGTTCTCGCAAAAGTTCCGCGGCGCCGACCCGCAGGCGCTCGATCTCCTCGAGAAGATGCTCGTGTTCGACCCGCGCAAGCGCATCGACGCCGCCCAGGCCCTCGCGCACGAGTACCTCGCGCCGTACCACGACCCGACCGACGAGCCCGTCGCGCCGGAGGCGTTCGACTGGTCCTTCAACGACGCCGACTTGCCCGTTGACACGTGGAAAGATAAGTCTCTCCTCCAACATCTGCCCTTGCCCTCGTCGCATGCCCTGGCGTCCTCCTGGACCCTCTTTCTTTCCCCCTGACACTCTCGCTGACACCTTTGGTCCGTTTTTACTCATGATGTATAGCGAGATTCTCGATTTCCACCACATCGATGAGGCGACGGCGGAGGGCGCGGTGGCAGGGTCCGTCCCTGCTCAGGCTTAGGGTTCTGCATCCTTTCGAGCTGTAAGTATTTTCTTTGGCGTGCCTTGGCAAGTTGGCAGCGTGCGGGAAGCATTGGACGAGGGAGAGAAGAGCGAGTCTCCACTCTCTGCCGCTCTCGGTTACGTCGGAACCTGCGGTGGGTGAGCTGCTGCGCGGCTTGGTCTTGCGCGAACGCGTTGTCGCGCGAAGCACGCTTTCGCAGCTGGACCAGCGAGGAGGGTAACGGCGAAGCGCGACGAGGTGGGCCGAACAGACGCGGCTTGCGGAAACGAGAAGAGCGAGAGGATGCAGATCAGGGCGGGTCCACCTCGTGCGGACCTTGCCGCCTGGGATCCGTTGTCGCTTCGCGGCACGACGCGCCGCTGGGCACCCATGCCTGCGTGGCGTGCCAGCAGACAAACCGGGAGAAGGGAACAGATACAGCCGGAGGCAGTGTCAGCGAAGAGACAAGCGCGCAGACAGCGTCGAGCAGCAAGCCTAGTGGTACTGCCTAGTTGCCCGAGTGCGCGGGGAGCCATGCGTAGGAATACAGGGGAGCCGGGATGCGGCCGAGTACAGTGGTGGTGCCGTGTGAGTCTCCTCATGCCTCGCGGCGCAACCTTCGGAGCTGCGGTCAGAGAGCAGGGTCAGTTTCGACCCGGGCAGCACGCTGGGCAGGAGGGGACGCAGGACTGACGAGGTCGCGGTGGGACGCCTTTACGCCCTGGTACTCCTTGCGGGGCGGGACCCACTCGTTGATGCGGAGGTTGGGCGGGAGCGCGCGTGCGCCGAGTTCCCGTGCGTCCTGTGCGGGCGCGGTGCGAGCGAAGGATTTGAGGAGGCGGTCGACGGTCGGGCTGCGCGGGTCCTTGGAGGGGCGCGGGGCGGAGGGGGCGGGCGGAGGCGGGAGGCGGAGGGCGTGGGCGGGGATGCTGGCGAGCGGGATGGGGCGGGTCGCGAGGCGGAGCGACGAGGGACGCATGGCGAGGAGGAGGAGAGGCGGGGTGGCACGGGCGAGGAGATGGGTGCAGAGGGTCGTGCGAGGGTGCAGTGGGTGTCCTTGTGGGGCCTGGGATGCGCTCGTGCTCTCTGCGTGCGCGTGTGGATGCGAGCAGAGGTCGACCTGTTCTCATCGCTCGTCGAGAGCTTCGTCGCGCTCTGTCCGCTCGTCTGCTCCTGACTAGGGCGAGAAAGGCGCCGACAGGGCTCACGGGGAGCACTCGCACGATGCACTCGACCTGGCAGCGACTCAGCAACACCTTGTCCGTCCCACTCGTCTCCCCACCTCGCCTCGTCGTCGCTCCGTACTGACCCTCGCGTCTACGCGACTGCACAGCGCACTCGCAACGTCTGTCATCCTCGCCCTCGTCGCCGCCATCTCGGCTACCACCTTCCTCCTCCCCGCCAACCTCGACCCCGCCTCGCTCGCCGTCTCGCACCTCAACGTCGTCCTCGGACGGCCCCAGTACGAGCGCTACGCAAAGGAGCGCGAGTACGCCTTTGTCAAGTTTGACCTCCAGGCAGGTGCGCCACCTCGCTCTTCCGTCTGGGTAACCGCACTTCCACGTCGCTCACTTGGCTGAACCACTCCGTGCAGACCTCTCGCCCCTCTTCCACTGGAACACCAAGCAGCTCTTTGTCTACCTCGTCGCCGACTACCATTCGGACCCCTACGTGCGTGTCCGCGTCAAGCAGCAGCGAGCAAAGGACTGATCGTGACCTGTGTGTTGACAGCCCGCCAACTCTGTCGTCGTGTGGGACCGCATCGTGCGCTCGCCGCGCCACGCCAAGCTCAACGTCCAGGACGGCAAGCAAAAGTACGAGTTCAAGGAGATCACCAACTCGTTCCGGTGCGCGGGCGTGCCTGCCTCCTCTCCCCTTTCTCCGAGAGCGAGACTGACCTCGAACGGATGCGCACGCAGCAACACGTCGGCGACGTTCTCGCTGCATTACCAGGTGCAGCCGTATGTTGGGGCGCTGACGGGCGGCGAGGTGGTGCGGACAGAGCCCGTCGCGTTCCCGCCGGTGCGCACGCGGAGCCAGTAGTCGTCGCATTTCTGTTTTGGCAAAGAAGCCCGTGTTTTTGTGCAGATTCTTTTGCGGGCTCTCGTGTACGGTCGTGTATCTGTGAGCTTGCGGAGAGCCTCGTTCTGAGCGGGTTGAAGAAGATGTCTCGTCGCCCGAGGGGGGCCAGCACCGCCTCCTCGCTCCCTCCTCTTGCTCTTTCGTTGCACGCTTCCCCAAAGGGCGGGAGGATGGTCCTGCCCGCGTCTGTCGCGCACTCGCGCTCCCTGCCCGACCTGTCCCTCGACGCCGACCCGCTCTCCGACGACGACGAAGAGGACGAGCAGCTCTCCGTCTCCCCCGCCGCCGACAACGACGAGGCGCCCTACGCAGCGCGGACCAACGCGCCGCTCGCGCTCAGCCCGAGTCCGCCCGCCTCGCCGCGCTTGCTAGACGGACTTGGACTGCCGCTCGCACGAAGGAGCGACGAGTGGGCGGACGAGTCGGGCGCTGCAGCTGGAGGAGGGGGAGGGGTCGAGGACACGCAGGCGGGCCACACGCCCAGGACAGAGCGCTCCCTCTCTCTCGGCTCGATCCACTCGGCACCCGAATTCGCCCTGCCGCCAGGCGAGACACACGACGGCGAGGCAGAGGCGGCGGACGAGACGACCGAGGGCTTGTCGTCGCCCGAGCCGGCGAGCCCGGCCCTCCTGAGCAGCGATCACGACGCCGAGCGCACGGCGGGAGTCGTGCAGGGCCGAGGAGGAGGAGAGGGGGGGGCACACGCCGCCGAGGGGAAGCGCGCGAGGGTCAAGTTTGGGTCGACGCTGTGGGACTACTTGCAGGAAGAGGTGCGTCTTCGCGTTCTTCCTGTGCGTCCAAACCTTCGTGGAGACGCTGACGTCGCCGGGGTAAAACTCTCAGGTCTTTACGGTCGAGATGGACGGCGAAGAGGGCATTGTCAGCGAGAGGGTCACCAACTTTCTCGCCGTGCCGCGCGAACTCGAAAAGGTGCGCCTTTCCTCCCGTCGACTACAAGCCGTCCCAGTCTCGTGCGCAACTGACGCGTCCCCGCCGACGCCGCAGATCATCGTCTTTGGCGTCTTCATCTGCCTCGACTCGTTCCTATACACCTTCACCATCCTCCCCTTGCGCGCCCTCGCCGCCTTCGTGCGACTCGTCTCGAACCAAGCGCACAATCTCGTCCTGCGCTTCCGCCGCGACGGCGCGGGCAAGAAGCGCTACCTCCGCCTGTCGCACAAGTGCGACCTGACCAAGGCCGCCATCTTTGTCGGCACGCTCCTCCTCCTGCATCGCGTCACGGACGCGAGCAAGATGTACCACGGCGTGCGCGGACAGGAGACCATCAAGCTCTACGTGCTGTTCAACGTGCTCGAGGTGCGGCTCTCCGGGTGGGTGGGCTGTGCGCCTCCGATCTGACGGTTGCGAGCTCTGATACAGATCGCCGACCGCCTTTGCTGTTCGTTCGGCCAGGATCTGCAAGACTCGCTCTTCTCGCGGCAGACGTTCGGGCGCCGCACCGACGGCTCGCACCCGCACATGCGCCCGCTCGCCCTCTTTGGCCTCACGCTCGCCTACGTCGTCGCGCACTCGCTCGTCCTCTTTTACCAGCTCATCACGCTCAACGTCGCCGTCAACTCGTACTCGAACGCGCTCCTCACGCTCCTCCTCAGCAACCAGTTTGTCGAGATCAAGGGGAGCGTGTTCAAAAAGTTTGAGAAGGAAAACCTCTTTCAGCTCACCTGCGCCGGTGCGTCTCTTGCGCGTCCTGCTCCTGACATGACTGCTGTTGCTGACAGGCTGGCCACACCCGCAGACATTGTCGAGCGCTTCCAGCTCGGCCTCATGCTCTTCATCATCTCGCTGCGCAACCTGATCGCGCGCTCGTCGCTCCCCTCGCTCTCGCTCCTCTCGTACCTCCCTTCGGCCTCGGCCCTCTCGCTCTCGGCATCGCTCTCGCTCGTGCACCAGACCTTCTCGCCCGCCGTCGTCGTCCTCGTCAGCGAGTGCTTTGTCGACTGGCTCAAGCACGCCTTCATCACCAAGTTCAATCACATCCGCCCGGGCGTGTACGGGCGCTTCGTCGACGTTCTGTGCAAGGATCTCGTCGCCGGCTCTGCCGCCAAGAGCGGCGGTGCCCGCCAGCGAGGGGACGAGGTCCGTCTCCCTCCCCCTGCCCTCTTCCTCTCCGCGCCTCCGACTGACCCCCGCTCGCGTCCGCCCGCCCCAGCCCTTCGTGGACCAGTCCCCGCTCGTCGCGCGCCGCCTCGGCTTTGCCGCCCTCCCACTCTCGTGCCTCGTCGTGCGCGTCATCGCCCAGGCGTTCGAGATGCTCTCGGACGAGTCGGGCGTCGACGAGTGCGCTCTCCCCTCGCCCGCCGGGGGACTGGGCCCGCACGGCTCGGAGTGGGGTCGCTGGTGGGCGGCCGAGGTCGGCGCATGGGTCGGCGTCGCACTCGCCGTCGGCGTGGGCTGGGTGTGCCTCGTCGCGCTCAAACTCCTCATCGGGTGCGTCTTTCCTCTGCGCGCCCTCCGTCATGCCCCCTCCCCCTCCGTACTGACCTGTTTGCGCGGCAAACAGGATCAACCTCCGCGCGTTTGCGAGCGCGCGGTGGAGCACGCAGCGCGCGCGCGAGGGCGAAGAGTTGCTCGCGTCGCGCGAGCGCGCAAAGATTGGCGTCACGGCGCACGAAGCCGTGCGTTTCCTTCTTTTCTTTTCTCTCGTTCCAGGCGGTCACGGCGCTGACGCGTGGGGTGGGCAGGAGCTCGACGCGCAGGTCGAGAAGCTGCTGAGGGACGACCGGTTCGACACGGCGTACAAGGGGCGTAAGATTGAGCTCGCGAGTCTCGGGAGGTACGACATGGTCAAGAGCAGGCTGTGGTGATCCTGTCCGTCTTGGACAAGGTTGTAGTCGTCGTCGTGTTGTCCTCGGTCCATGTTGTTGTATCAGACGGCTCCTTCGCAGTGTCGAGGCTCACTCATCGCAAGGCTGGAGCCCGGACAGATAGACGACCAGCGTGCAGATTAGGTAGTAAGTGAAGCTACGACAGTTAACGGCAAAGCTGTACGGATCTTGAGCGGGAATATACACAGATCAGAGCACAGAGAGGTGGGATATTGGTGGTCGAACAAGGAGCTCACGCTAATACCGCCCCCGCGACTCGGCCATCATGGGCCCTGCGCCCGAGTCGGCGTCGTCGTACCCGTATCCGCTTCCGCCGTAGCTGCCTGCGAGGGCCGAGGGTCCGCTCGGGGCCATCACTGCGCGCGTGTAACCCGTCTGTCAGGCTTGCAGTGGAAGGGATGAGAGACAGGAGGCGTACTGCTTAGCGCTTCGTCCTCGTCCCGCCCACGTCGGCGGTTCCAGAGCCAGTAGCCGAGGAGGGCGAGCAGCGCGAGGCCGCCGATGACGGAGGAGACGGCGATGCCGGCGATGGCGCCGTTCGAGAGACCGCCGTTGTCCGAGGAGTTTGAAGAGGACGAGTCGTCGGATGAAGGGAGGATGGAGGAGGAAAGGGCGGAGGAGGAGGCGGAGGAGGACGGGACGGAAGAACTGTTTGAGGTCAAACTGGGCAGAACGGTGGACGAGTTGAGAGACAAGGAAGCAGAGCTCGTCGTCGACGGTGTTGCGTAGCTGTTCAGCGCGACACGGTTGATCAGTCTCTTCCGCTTGAGAGAGCGCACTCGAAAGGAACGCACGATACGACGATGACGATCGTCTGCGCGCCTGCCCCGCTCGCTACTGTGGTAAACGCCTGGGTTGCGCCCGACGCCGTTGCGTTTGCGGTCGCAATCGAGGTGAGGAAGGATGAGAAGGCGGGATCGCCAGAGGTGAGGGTGCGGGTTGTGAAGCCGGTCGACAATGAGACGGGGACGGTCAACGCCGTCGTGCGGGATGCCGATGCACTTGACGATGCATTTTGGGTCGAGCTGGTGAGGCTTTGGCGCTGTGTGCGGGATGACGGGCCATCAAGAGAGGTGAGCGGGACGGATTATCGGGAAGGAGGACCAGACGGAGCAGTCGAGCACACCTTGACCCTGCGCCGCCTAGGCAAGCTGTCGTGGGCGTTCATGTCGCGCTCCCTCGCTGCTTGAACTGTCGCAGGTGTTGTGTGCGGATGCGAGCGGGAGGGCTGGTCGAGCGAGAGGCTGGGCAGGCGACAACGAGCGAGCAAGCGGTGCGGCGAGCCGGGAGTCAAGCTGGTGGCTGTGATGGTCCTACTAGGAGCTCTGGAGCGGTGCACAGCGTCTCAGGGAGACGCGCAGAGAGATACCGGTAGACGACCCGCTCGATCACATTTCGCAAAGTGCACCGCCTCGCTCGCTCGCTCTTCGTGTGCTCAGCCAGCGCACGCAGGAGCAAGTGGGCTGACAGAGATCGCACACAGCCGCAGTCACCCTGCGGACCTGCACGACTCGCGCTTGCTCCCGCTCTCTCTCCCGCTCCCGCCGCCTCCTCGTCTTCATCTCTCCAAGCGTCTCTCTCGCTCTCCTCGGCCGAACCATGTCGCGTAACCCCGGCACGCACCTCGCCTTCCCCTCGACTTCCGCCTCGGGCATTTCGCGCAACGCAGACGGCGACCGCGTCGTCGCCTCGTCCTTCCGCCCAGACGGCTCGTCCGTCCCCTCTCCTCTCCCTGCCCGCTCGCGCACCCCAAGCTGACACGCGCACCACACGCAGCGTCCGCAAAGAGCGCAAGATCCGTCCAGGCTTCACTCCGACCGAGGACATTGCACGCTACCGCCCTCCCGGCGCGCTCGCCGCTCGAGGCGCCGGTCCGATACCGGGCACTGCGGGCGGGCACGGAGGGCGAGCTGTACCGGGACTGGGCCGCGCAGTACAGGCGGCGCTGGCGGGCGCAGCAGAGGGAGCAACGCCGAGAGCGGCGGCGGCGGGAGGCGTCGGACCGCGTGCGAAGGCGGCGGCGTCGAGTAAGGCGCAGCCGCAGGCGGTCAAGCCCGTTGCGCCTCCGGTTGCACTCGGAGCTGCTGGAGCTGCTGCGCGGAGAGGGGCTGCCAAGGGTAAGACGCCTGCGCGGGAAGACGAGGTCAAGGACAACTGGGATGCGTCGAGCGGGGACGAGGCCGACGATGCGGTCGAGACGCCCGCGGTGGCGGCGGCTGGTCCAGCTGCAGCAGAAATTTCTCTGGCTGCGGCAAGAGCAAGTGGACCGGAAGATGCGGAGAAGAAGGCGCGCGCCATCAAGAAGAAGCTGAGGCAGGTGTGTCTCGTCGTCCCCTGCGCCTGGCGCCTCACCTCTCTTCCGACCGCTCACTGACCGCGCGGGATCGTCTCACCAGGCCGAGCAGCTGCAGTCTCGGACAGACAAGCCCCTCATGCCGGACGAGCAGGGCAAGGTGGACCGCATCCGGGACCTCGAGGACGAGCTGGCCAAGCTGTCGGTGTAGCGAGTACAGGCACCGCATTGCAGAGAATCTTCTCAACATCTCTGTTCGACGCGCTGAGAGCTGATCCATGCGACGCGATCAACTCGTCTGCGCTGCTCGGACTCACCCGCACGGAGGCGCCATTATACCTCTTCTGCAATGGCACAGGCACTGCAACTTCTCCCGCGGTGGCGGCTGTGTATGGAAAGTTGTACACTGTACATCAACCGTGACCAGAGGGATGCGCACACGACACTGCCCACGCTAAGGGTGAGAGGCTGATGGATCCGCCCTCACGGCGCAGACAGGCTTCGCTAGATGCAGTCGCGCTGCTTCCTATAGAGAATTACAAGCTGACATCGGGGCGAGCTGTGTGCGCAAGACTTGCGTTTTGAGGCACAGCGTGCACCACTCACTTGAGAAGGCCGACGCTCAAAGGTGACCTATTCACAACCAGTGCCGGAGTGGAAATTGCACGTTGGCTGTTCGATCGCTTGCAGGAATGGAGCCCTCGAACAGGATGGGCGCCTTACGGTCTGATGGCATGTCCTCGAAAACAAGCGCTAAAGCCTGTCGCCGGCTCTTGTCCTCGCCGTGCAGCTTCATGCAGCAGGTTAGCGCAACTTGTGCGGCTCTTTTTCGTGCGCGACAAGGTACAGTCTGCGTATTGTTCACTGGAGCGGCCACAACTTGACTCCTCTGCTCGTCTTTCACCACCTTGAGACGCGTTTGACTGGGTAGAGCGTGCGACCCGGCAAGCTGGAAGTAGAAGGCAAGAAGCGAGAAGGCAAACCGTTGGCGAAGGACTCGCGGTAGGACTGTAGAGGGCGCGGTAACAAGAAAGAGAATCCTGCGAGCCCCATCGGCGGTCCTGAGGCACCAGCTAGCTCTCGGCCGTTCTCATGCGTCCGTACCCGATTGAGGCAGAAGTCGTACAATACACGCTGCATCTGCGGTCACAACGAAGGAGAGAGACGTAACGGCGAGAACGGCAGGGGGGGTGGGCGAATGGGAGGAGAAACCCAGGTCTAGAACAGCAAATCCTCGAGGTCGTTCTTCGGTGCGCCGTTGGTCGCCGCTGCTGGCGGTGCAGGCGAGGTGGCTTGCGGGATTGCGGGCGCGGGTGCGCCAAAGTTGCTGGTAGGTGCGGCAGCGGGAGCGTCGAAGGCGGAAAAGGGGGAGGCGGAAGAGGCGGCAGCAGGAGCGGCCGGGTCGAGGGTAGTGGTGCCAAACAAGCCGAGGAGGTCTGCATCATGGTCGAACAAGGATGAGTGCCTGCAGGCGTAGCGGAGGAAATGCCAGACGGACCGTCGAGCGGGTTCGAGCTCTTGTTGGCCGTACTCGGCGGCGCAAAGAGATCAGCCCCGGCGAGTGAGTCGCCCTCTGCTTCCGGCTCGTCGTCGTCGAAGTCGAGTAGCTGCGGGACCGCGCGATTCATCGGTCAGTCCCGTCGACTCGAGTAGAGCAAAGCGACAACGTACGTTCTCGGCCTTCTGACCCTGCGCAACCGCCTGCAGAGCCTGCTCCCTCCGCTGCTGCTCGCTCTTGTCCTTGCCTGTCGCGATCTGGTCGGCACCAAGCTTCCCGCCTGCGACGAACGCCTGTACGGGCTTGTGGTATGCGGCGCTGAGGGCGCCCAGCTCCGAGATGAGCTCGTCGAGAAGCGCGGGGGAGACAGACGTCGTGGCGAGTGTGATAGGAGGGCGTGATGCGAGAATGACAGACTGTGTCATAGCGAATCTTGCCGAATCAGCCTCATGTACACCGCTGAGCAGCGCAGCGAGCGCGAGTAGCAAGCCTGTCGCTACGCACCTTCGCAACCTCGACATCACTCGAGAGCAGTCGCCACTGGATGTAGGCCCGGTCGCGCAGGTCCGCCGAGTCGGCCGTCTTGGTCGCAAGCGCGAGCACCTTCTGCACGAGCTGCTGTGCCTCGTCGGGGCGGTGCAGGAAGAGCTTGACAACGGCCGTCAAGCACTGAAGCTGGACCTGGACGGGCTCGTCGGCGTACGTGTCGAGGAAGACGCTGATGAGGTCGCCCGCGTTTGTGATCTTGTCGGCGTACTCGCCCAGGATCCAGATGAGCGAGGCTTTCGCTTCCGGCTCGTCGAGCTCTTCGAGCGATGCGCACAGCGTCGGGATGATGCCCTCGTACCGCTGCGGGTATCGCCGGAAGATGTCCTGCGTGGGGTTGGCCGAGACGTCAGTCTCGCCTGCTGGAGCTGCGAGTGAGACTTCGGCAAAAGTCGCACCTTGATGACGACGATCGACTCCTGCACGACGTAGCTGACACGGGTGGCGATGAGGTCGAGGAGGACATTGATGCAGCGCTCGGCCGCCTCCTCAATCTTGATCGCGCACTGTCCGATAGCGCGGATCGCCTTGCGCACAAAGTCGACGTCGACCTCCGAAGCGTACCTTAGAGTACATCGCTCACGCCCATCAGCACAGCATGCGGAGCAAGACAGGCCGGCTGAATGGTTGGAGAGGAACCAGTACGCACTCCTTGAGTTCGCTCAGGAACGTGTCGACGTTCTTCTCGGCGACGAGCTTGATCATGATCTCGAGCTTCTCGACCTTGACGTAGGGCGGGTCGTTGTACTTGCAGAAGAAGACGCGCATCTCGTTGGCGAGCGCGTCGGGGCGCTTTTGCAGGATCAGGTTGATGTTGCGCAGCGCGACCCACTGCACTTCCGGCGCGGACGAAACGAGCGTGACTGTGTGCGAGGTTCTTGTCAGAGCTGTTTGAGAAAGCGGAACAGGTCGCGCAAGGAACGCACCGAGCGGAGGCGATATCTTGCGCAGGATGTTCTTGACGAGCTCCTTGCGCGAGATGCGGTCCATGTGGATCATGATGACCTTGATGGCGGCGAGTACGACGCTGCCGTTGGCGTGCTGGAACTGGGGGATCACGCGCTCGCAGATGTGCTCGGCCTCCTTCTCGTCGGCCGCCTCGTACTTTGCGACGGCGCCCAGAATCGCTATTCGGCCCCATTCGGTGCACTCGCCGAGAGCGATAAGGAGGCGCGACAGGGTCTGCGAGTCGAGTGAGAAGATGGCCTCGCCCTCGGCCGCCTCCTGGATCTCGGTGAGCGCGATCACCGCGTTGGCAACGACCTGCGGGCGTGCATTGTGTGAGCGGAGGGTCCAATCGTCGCACTGGCCGCACACGCACCATGGGGTTGCTGTCCGTGACCATCTCCTGCAGCATCTCGAGGAACCCGTTGTCGATGGCGAGGCTCGGCTTCATGTCGTAAAGCTTCATAACGCCGAGAGCGGCCGTCTTGCGCACGTACGGGTTCTCGTCGCGGAGGCACTTGCGCAACGGGTCGGCGATGTAGTCGAGGATCTTTTCGGCGCGCAGGCAGCCCATGGTGCGGATCGAAAGGGCGCGGATGAGCGGGTTCGGGTCCTCCGTGTCCTGTTGATGACCTCGTCAGCTCGTCTTGTCGGGCAAGCAAGCGGGACCGACCGCACCTTGACAAATGTGTTGACGGCGAGGATGACGAGATCGGGTTGCTGTGTTCGCGGTAATTCAGCAAGTCAGCTTCGGACCGGCTACGATGCGAACGCGACGGCGCACGGTTTTGGCAAAGTTCATGAGGTAGCTGCGGGATGCTCAGAACAGATCAGCCCAAGTCTGCATCGAGGCGATTCCAGGGAAGTTCGCGCACAGGTAGACGAGCTTCTTCTGCTCGAGGTCGTCGGTCTGCATGTTCTTGAGGACGTCGGGGAAGAGACCTGTTCACGACTCTGGTGAGTAAGAGTTGCATCTCTGTGTACCGTGTGTACGCACCAGAGACATCCTTGCCGACCGTCATGGAAGCAATCACACGCTTGATGGCATCCTTGCGTGTGTCACGATACTGCGAGTTAAGGTCCGCGCGCAGCTCACTGCATCAAGACATTCCGTGACGGGCGTTGATGTCGATTCGATTGGTTACGGGCAGACAGCGGTTGGCAAGGGGTAGGGAGTGTGTCAGATTGTACAGCTCGAGGTGAAAGGTGGGAGACAGGCGCACGCGTTCTCTCCTCGTGCGCGCGCGCCGCCGAAGCGCCCAGCTCGTGAAGCCATGGCGGAGGTCGTGCTCTGTCGCTAGATTGGCGGTGGAGCGAGGTCGAGTCGGTGACGAGGCGCCTGTCCTGGCTGTGCGGCAAGAGGGGCGGGAGACGAAGGAAAGGCACAGGAGTTCGACCAGGCAGGAGCAGACGTGTCAGCTGTGCTGTACCGTGTTGCGCAAAAGCTCTCCTGCGCGTGTATGGCGGTCGGAGCGAGGGTCGGGTGTGGAGCTGGGGGTGCGTCCGACAAGAGGGGACAACCAACCGAGCGGCGAAGTGGTCACGCCCGGGACGCGCAGAGGGAGCTCTGCAAAGGCCTGGCACGCGTCTGGCAGCCTCGCGAGCAGAGAGCAGGAGGGCGTCGCGGGGAACCGACTCGTCGCCCCCCTTTCGCAGAGTCACTCAGGCGAAGTCTCTCGTGTGGGCCGATTCCGTGAGTTACAGTGAGTGCAAGATCAAATCACTGGGCTGACAAAGAAGACAGACTCGTCTTGCGGGACAACTGTCACCTCCGCCTGCTCGCCTCTTCGCTCTTCGCCTCTTCGCTGCGCGACTGCCGGCTTCTCGGCCCTTGCCTTGTCCCTGGCCGCGCGCGCGGCCTCTGCGCCGCCTAGTTTGCCTTCGCATTGCTCGCCTTTCTCGCTTGCCCCGTCGCGTCCTCCTTTGACGGGACGGTGCACCGCCTCGACTTCCGACTCGGCCTGTGTCGCTGATCTCGCATGACGCTTCACGCTGCGCCACGTGCCGAATGACTAGTACGGAATGGTATCTGTGCGCCGACGGCGGCGGCACGGCTGTCAAAGTCGTGGTAGCTTCGTCGGACGGGCGCACAGCGAGCGCCGCGGGAGGGCCGTGTAACATGTGCGCAACGCCTCTCGTCCATGCTCAAGCTGCCTCCTGATTGCGCCTTGCGTTTGTAGCAAGAGCGTCGGCGTCCGCCTGGCGCTCAGCGAAATCCTTCGGACCACCCGGAAGGCCCTCGCGCAAATCCCCTCTCTCGAACTGCCCTTTGACGCGCATGAAGACGATCCACGGCTGCCTATTCGCTTCTTTACTCGAGCATGGCTTGGGCTCGCCGGCGTCGGCGAGAAAAGCGACGCGGACGGGATAAGATCGCTTGCCGGCGACGCATTCGGATTCGCAGTGGACGACCCGGCGCTGCGGATCACGAACGGTAAGCTTCAGAACATCTTGAACTTGTCGTGTCGGTTCCTGAAACAGCGCCTGTAGACGGCCACCTCTTGGCTGCGGCCTCGCTCACCCTCCCAGACGTCGAAACCACCATTGCTCTCGTCGCGGGCACGGGCAGCATCGGCCTCGGTGAGTTGGTCTTGCTGTTGTGTATTCCACAAACGATGCACTTACGTTCACTGCATGTGCTACTTCCAGCCTTCCGCAAGACGGCCGACGGAGCCGAGCTGAACCTTGTCGGGGTGAGCGGGGGCTGGGGATATCTGTGCGTCTTCGCACGTCGACACCTTCGCAGCCCGGTTCTGATCAGCGGCCCCCTTGCAGTCTTGGCGACGGCGGATCCGGCTACGACGTCGCTCGCATCGCCCTCTGTCGCTACCTCGCCGACAACGACGCGCGAACAACTGCCTCTCTCGCCCAGCCGACCGCTGCAGAACCGCCGCTCCCGCCACTCTACAGTGCGCTTCTTGCATCACTTGGCGTCGGTGATGCCACCGAGCTCATTGAGCAGGTCTACGACTCGTCGACACTCGAGTCGGAGCGCAAAGTGCGGCTCGCACGCAGCGCGCAGGTCGTGCTGGATCACGCCTTCCCTGCCAATGCCGCCTACGTACTCGCATCTGATCAGGCACTCGCGCTCTCAATCTTGCAAGAGGCCGTCGCGCCGCTCGTCGAGACGGTCATGCGGCTCCTGGACGCCGGGCAGAACTTCAAGCCAAGCTCGACGCTCCTCGCACTGGGAGGCGGGATGTGGCGGTCGAGCGGGTATGTCGACCTGCTTCTGCGTGGGCTGGCGGAGCGTGGGCTGGATGTGCCGAAGGTTCGGGTCGTGGAGCGGGCGGCGGAGGACGGCGTGAAGGCGTTGATGGCGATGGGAAAGTCGCGAGTCTAGGTTCTTATCACGACGTAGGTGCAACAGACACTTACTTGACGCCGAGGTGCGGTATGAGAGGAGGGAGAGTGGGAGACAGCTTCCCGCAGCGTGAGCACTAGCGAGACTCGGGAGAGACAGGGCGAGGATTGTGACTCGCTGACGTCCACTGATCGGCGACCAAAGGATGCAGGGATGTCATCAGCAATGACGCGAGTGTGCGGGCGATGGTGGAAGCGCCGCACGAAGGCCAGTTTATCGTGGGTCCAATAAATAGAGTACTGCTACGTTTGCCAGATGCCGTTTCCTCAACAGGAGCCTACGTGGTCTAGTCGTATGATACCTCATTCGGGTTGTTTCAATCAGCCAGTCTGCCTAGCAGATCGTACATTGAGGTGGTCCTCGGTTCAATTCCGGGCGTGGGCCTTTGCTTTTTGGCTTTTTCCCCAGCAGTCCGGGAGCTTTCTTTTTGTCAGCCTTGCCTTCAACATGGTCTGTCCGGAGCACTGGAGGCGGCAGGATCGCCCTCGAATACGGCGGGAGGAGATGCGGCGCCCTCTTGCCCGCAATTCAAAGGCTCTTTGCTCCGCCTCTCGCGATGCCCTCTCCGGGTGTGCCTACCTGCTGAGCCCGTGCGCACGTTCAAGATGTAAGGCCCGGGAGGGCTGACAGTGCTCCCTGACCAAGCTCTCTTACCCGCGCTCTTGACCTTCGCAAACGCTCCTTGAGCTCGCCATTGGATGCTTCGGCTTCCTGTGCCTCCTCGCTGTTCAAAGGGACTCATTAGACACCTTGGATGAATCACTGCCTGATTGCAAAGCCGCACAATGGCGAGAACTTCCGGCTGAGCCTGCTCATTCTGGTACGCTTTCTCCCGTGCCGGTGCAGCAGGGTTCGCTCCTGCGGTGTCCAGCGGCTGTACTGTATCGATAGGCTGACGAGTGCGAGGTCGAAGCATTTGTCTGGCCGCAAAGTGTTGTGGAGAGGCGGATAGGTTGCTTAGGTTTGCTTACCATAGTCTACGCCTATTCGGCGACCCCTTTTGTATAGCTTCCTATTCGGTGAATAGCTTTGCCTTAGCCGGAGGCTGGAGACGCTTCTTTCCCTCAAGCGTCTCCCCTCTCGGTCTAGGTACGAGTCTCTCTTCCGTCTAGTAGGCTTAGTAATAACACAAAGCGTCTCCCCTCTCGGTCTAGCCCGCCGCGAGAGGTCCGCAACACAAAGCCTTGCAAGCTGCCAGAAGCTCCTCAGGGCGCAGCCTTTCCCAAGACTCGCCTCACATTGCTGCACTTAGTCGATTGCCGGAAATTCTGCAATGCCGCACAGCACGAAGAGATTGGGGCGGTGCAGACGGAGCTTCCGTCCGTTTGGAAGATGCTGTCGTCCGCCTCTCCTCTTCATCTTCTTCGTCGGTCGCAGCAGACTTCGCTTGACTGTCCGGCTCTTTTCTCTCCCTTTTCCGCTTCAAGGTCTCTTTCCCTCCCATGTCTGCTCCCGCTCGCGAAGAAGAGGCGCAACCCAGTCTGCGCAGCCCGGGGCAGGCCGCTGCACTTGTCGGAGCGAGCCTGACACATCGCTTGCGATCAGTGCCAGACGCCGCGGCCCGGCGGAGTGTCTACTTTGTCGAAGGCAGCGGGGCTGTAGCCTTGCTGTGGCTCGACGTCTCGTCTCCGTTCAGCTCGCAGCAAGACGGACAGCCTTCGCCGCTTGTCCGCTACCTCCTCGACTTCCTCCCGTCCGTGCGTAACGACTCAAGGCGGGTTGCTTTTAATAGACCAGCTAACGAGATACCAAACGCAGGACGTTCTGACTATGGACGTTGCAGTCGGGCGTCATCGTGCAGCGCACACGCAGCTGAAGGTTATCCGCTCCGCCTTCAACGCTGTCCTTAAGCAGCTCTGCTCTGGGCAGGCAGTGCGTACTTCCCGTGTGAGATATTGCTGTCAAGATCTGACCACACAATGGCAGACGCTCATGGTAGACGAGCATGGGGAGTTGTTTTACCAGTTCAAGGGAAAGCACATGTGGCTCATCCCACACCACGCAAAGTACGCCCTCTCTCTCTCCCTGTGCATGGCCTTCTTTGCAGAGAGATGGTCACTCGCTTCCTCCCCGCGCCACAGCAACGCCGACTTTGGCCTCTCGTATCGCATGCGCGACGCAGCCGTTTCGACTCTGGACGAGCATGATCTCCGCGCGATTTTGCTGCGCGGGTCCCCGCCGGTCCTGAGCTCTCCGAGTCACGTCGTGACCGGCGTGCGCCTTGTCCTCACTGTGCTCGAGGCAGTTGCCGGTCTCAGTCTCGACCAGACATCCGAGGCAGGCCTCGCAATCCTCGTTGTCCTACACGAGCTGGCACTCTCGCACGCTCGTCGCGCCCGACTCGACGTAGAGAGCGTCTCGTCGGCCATGGGTCGCATCGACGAGGCCTTTACCACGCGGTTCTGGCCCGTGTTGCAGTGGACTGTCACGCATGAACCGCGCACGCTCAACAAACTTGCCGACGACTCGGTCGCCGAGTATCTTGAGCTGCGCAATATGCATCACATCGGTCGCAGGGACGAGGGTCTGCCGAGCGGAAAGGTATACACGCAGAAGGCGACAGACGCGGCGTTGTGGGCGTTCGGCCTTGCTGTCGTGCGTTGCTTCTTGATCACCTCCCCATCTCACTGCGTTGCCTGACCCTCAAAGCGAGCAGGAGGCTGCTATTCACGCAGTGCGCCTACTTTGCGCCGTTCCTGGAACATCCTTCCGATTGACAATTTCTGGCGACGCTGTACGTCTCTGCAGAACCGCGTCCTGCCTGAGGACGAACAGCTCAGCGTGCCAGAGACGCTGGAAGAGCTCGGCACACGGCCCCACAGGTGGTGTAGCAACCGCGCTGGCGTCGAGTCTCGCTCAGAGTTCGCCCCGGTTGCACGGTGGGATTGAGGCGCGCGACAGGGCAGTAGACAGGCGCCGGATACAACTGCGAGAAGACGTCTCGCGCATCTGCCTCAGCCAATTACAGAGTCACGCGGAGAGCAAGCTCCCCAACCAGACCTTTTGAAGCTCGTGACAATGGCCGCCCGGACAGTGAGAATCGGCAGGCGCCGCACAAGTGGCGAGGACACGAGGCATAGTATGACAACAGACAGACCTATGGAGGGAGCGAAAGCACAACAACCGAATATGGCCGGCCGCGGACGGCACCGGAGAGAGGCGAGCGAGGTCAAGCGAAATGCAACCCGTGCTTGTGGAAGCACGTCAAGAGCCTGTCAGAGTGATGCTGTCAGAGTCGAGCACGGCATTGTGGCAAAAGGGAGAAACTTACTTGAGGAAGTCGTCAACGTCCATCTTGCTCGCACGCTGGTCCGCGTACCCGCTCTCAGCGAGCACCTGCTCGAGCAGCTGGCCCATGTCAAAGTCATCGGGGATGAGCCTCTCCTGCTGCGCCATGAACGCCTTGTAGTTGGCCTCGAGGATCTGCTCGACGCCCTTGGCCTGGAAGTTTGCGCGCACGACCTTGTTCTTGCGCGAAAAGGCGATGCGCGTCAAGCCGTCGAATTCGGCGAACGCGACGGGCGGCGGCGGGTCGAGCGGGACGATGCGCACGACGCTCGACTCGACTTGGGGCGGCGGGCGGAAGTTGTTGCGTCCGACCTTCATGATGTGGTCGACCTTGGCGTAGAGCTGCACATTGACCGAGAGACGGTTCCAGAGCGAGTCGCCCGGGCGCGCGACGAGGCGCATGGCAAACTCGCGCTGGAACATGAGGATGGCAACGCGGAAGATGGGGCGCTGCGAGAGGAGCTTGAAGACGATGGGCGACGAGATCTGCAAGTGCGAGAAGGGCCCGTCAGCCACGGCGGGCGAGCGCGTCGACGCAGCTCGACTTGACATACCTGGTAGGGCGTGTTGGAGATGCAGACGTCGAAGTAAGGGAGGTCCACCTTTACAAAGTCGCCGACGGTGATATTGAGCTTCCGCTGCTCAGGTCTGTAGAGTCGGGTTGTCAGCGAGAGTCGTGGGCACAATCTCGGGTGAGAGTGCACGCACTTGCCCTGGACACGCTTGGTGAGCTCTGCAGCCATGCGCGGGTCCATCTCGACGGCGTGGCACGACTTGCACTTCTCGAGGATGCGGACCGTGAGGTTGCCAGTACCGGGTCCGACCTCGAGAACGACATCGGAGGGGCGGAGGTTGGCCTTGTCGACGATGCTGCGCGGTGCGAAGGCAGAGATGAGCATGCGAGCGCGCGAAGGAGGCGGTGAAGGTGCAGGTGGACGGACCCTTGCGCAACTCTGTGGACCCAGAGAACTCGTCAGCAGGCGAGTCAGGGATGTACGAGAGCAATGCAAGCGCACAAGGGGTTCTTGAGGATGTGCTGGCCAAACTGGGCGGTGCTGCAGACGAGGCAATCGAGCTCAGGCGGGTCAGTCTCGTGCGCCGGCGTCGATGCGGGACGGCACGCGGCGAGACTCGCTTGAAGATGGGGTTAAGCGCGCCCTTGCCGCCATCCTTGCGCTCCTCCTTGGACTTTTGCGACGGCGCCGTCTGGTGCTGGCGGCTGAAGCGCTCCGACGTTGCGCGTGGCACTGCAGGCGGCGCATCGAGTTAGCTGGTCCGGTGCAGCTGCTCCTAGGAGCTTTCGCGGCACTGCACGCACTCTTGCAAGCTCTGGACGGTGAGGAGGGACGGCGACAAGAGGCGCTCCTCTGCCGCGATGCGGTGAGGCGGTGAAGGCGGAGATGGGACAACAAACATGCCGCAAGTTGCGCCTGGTCAAGCTGGACAGGTGTAACAGCACGTAATTACACTGTACGAAACTTCATCGGCGCTCCCGCCGCCGAAGGGCCGCAGTCGATTTCTCCTCCTCCTCATCGTCGTCCGGCTTCGACCTTGCATCCCCCTCCCTCTCGTCTTTGGCCCTCTCGCGTGCTAGCGAATACCTACGAGCTGAGACGTCTGCCGGAACCCCACCTTTGCGCGCGCTGCCTGACTTCACGTGCCGCTCGCTCGCTCTCGCTCGTCTCTTCGACGGTCAACCCTGAGTTGGCTCGCTCTGCTTGATTCGCCTGCGCACAGTGGTGCCTGCATGCGCTTGTCCCGCTAGACAAGATGCTCCCAGTCGAAAACATAAGAACCTACCTCATTCTCTCGCCTCCTCCCGTCGTCTACCCCTTCCCGGTCCTATGCCCTGAGGCCCTCTCCAAGTCGTCTGCTCATCAGCAGCTCGCGCCGCACCTTACCCCTACGCTGCTGCGTGCAGCACCACTTCTGGCAGACCTCATTATCGACGACTTCCTCGATCTGCTCGACAAGGCGCTCGTCGATGCGGGTCGCAACGAGCCGTTCTCGACGAGCCTCACGACCGCGATCGAGCGCGAAATCGACGCCATCTCTCACCTCGTTTTTGCTTCTTACTCTGAGGACAACCTCTTCGAGATCCTATCGAACCTCGCTCGTCGCGTACTGGACCCACTCGTCAGCGAGCTTGAACAGCGACTCGGGCGGTCGGGTCCGGGCGTCATTGTTCCTGGCGCAAAGCAGCGGCTACCGCCGTACGACGCGCACGGGCGTCAACACGAGATGACGAATCCTCGTACCGGTCTCATCCCAGATGTCACGTTCATGCGGAACAAGCCGCACAACGACTCTTCTGTCAGGAATATCACGCGAGTGCACGGGCTTCAGTACTACGTCTACATCACGGGCGAGCAGAAGACACCCCAGGCAAGCGAGCCGAGCAATTCCACGAGCGACGGGGGGATGTTTGTCAGATTCAACGCCGAGTTACTCGAAGCGGGGGAGAAGCGGCTGGATGAGCTGACGGACCCGCAGGTGAAAAGCCTACTGAAGAAGGTGCGCCAGTGTTCTCTTCCTACACCCGTTGCGTAGCTAAAGCATGCCCCTTTCCACAGGCAGTCGCCTCAGCGCGAATCTACAACAACGCGTCCTTCTTTCTCACCGACCTGCTTTCTTTCGTGTGGGGACGGATCCATCTGCTCGACGACGTCACCTTCGAAATCCTGCTCTCTCCTCTCCCAGAGGTCGCGACAACTCCCCCATCGAACACTGCCGTCTTCATTGTCCTCCTCCTCTCCGCCTTCTTCCCCGACATCTGCACGAAGAGTCTGATTCCCGACTATCGAGACGAGCTCGCAACATGCGTGTCGGCATCGAGCAGACCAACTGTGCAGCCTGCGCTTGAAGGCGGGCTGAGCCAGTCGAGCGAGTCCGCAGCGAGCAGTGCGCCGAGGACCGCCGCCTCGACTCGCCGAACACGTTCAGGCGCAGCGGCACTACGCAGGCAATTGCATGACAGCTCATCGGAGGAAGTATTGTCCCGGACGTCCGAGGGCAATGTCACGACCCCGATCTCGCTGGTCGAGCAGAAGACTCCCGTCTGTCTCGTTCAATTCGACCGCTCGATACAAACCTGACCATCAGCTTCCCACAGGCCATCCCTCTGAGATACCCGAATGGCTTCGTTACCTGGCTCACTTCAACGATCCCCCCACCGGACCCGTTCGTCAATGAGCAGCACATTCCGCCGCTCTCCTCCTCGATCGACACCTTTCCGACTCGCGCCTTGACGAGCCCTCCGCTCGGCATTCCCACATCTTCCTTTCCTGCACCCTCCGCCGACGACGTCGCGACTGCACCCGGCCTCCAGTCGCTCGCGTCCATCGAGCTGTCTTCCTTCGTCGACGAAGGCTTCTCCTCCCGCGCATACCGCTTCTCCAATCCGAGCAAGCAGGGCGACCCCAACTCGCTCATCTTCAAGATCGCGCTCGAGGATGCGGACGAGGAGCTTGAGCACGAGACGGCCGTCCTCCTCGGCCCGCTCGAGGCGCTCACGACCGACGCGGTCAGCGTGCTGGGCGTGTTCAAGCGCGCGGACGGGCGCTTCTGCGTCGTCATGGAGGACGGAGGCGAGGCCCCGGACGAGTGGCCGGACCTCAGCCTGAACCAGCGGTGCGTGACTCTCTGCCCTTCGTGTCCGATTCACTAGCTGACCTTGTGGAGGCTCGGCGGCACAGCATCTCGCTCATGGTCTCGCTGTTCCGCATTCACCAGGTCGGCGGCGTCATGCACAACGACATCACGCCGCGCAACGTCGTCGCACAGCGCGCGTCGCCCGCCCATCCGCTTGGCCGGCCGAAGTGGATCGACTGGGCGCACTGCGGGGCGCACGCCTCGTGTGACGGCGCGCGCTGCCCAGAGCTTGCGGGCACAATGCGCGAGATGGGGCTTCGGGAGGCGTCGGATGTTGAGGAGGTCAAGGAGCGGGTCCACGCGGCGGGCCTGATGTACGAGTAGCAGTTCGGTGGAATCGGTCAACGGCTCGTTTTCTCGCACACGTCCCCGCCCCTCTGGACGTGGCGGGAAGCCCCTCAGAGCGGCAGCAACGGAAGCAAGACGCAAGACGGACATGGTCCGACGTCTGTCAAGCGTCTGCACGCGTCTGGAGCAGAGAGCGAGAGCAGACAAAGTAGAAGAGGCGGTATTTGGAGAAGCAGCTGCGTACTCTCGAATGGAAGAATATCTGCACGCAGGCTTGTAGTGATGCTTTAGCTCAGTAGTTAGCTTCGGATTGACACGCAATAAAACGACGGGGGAACGACCGGGACAGGCGGGACAATGCGATGCGCAAAACAACAGGAGGGCATGCGGGAAAGTCGACAGGCAGCGCATGAGAGGACGGCGACCGCTGGCGCTAGGCAGTCGAGGTGGGCGCGGGTGCAAGCTGTGGAGGGGTCCCGTGCCTGCCTCCGTTCTGCTGTGCGTGCCCGTTGGTCGCGGCGTCGGGTTTTGGTGTCGCAGATATCGCGTCGGCGCCCAGGTCGGTCGCCGCGAGACTGGGCGTTGCTGGCGTGCTCGCCGACTCGGGCCGGCGCGGCGTAGACGACGACGAGGACTGGCGGCGGGCGTTGCTGGACGAGGAGCCGGCCGACGCCTTTTTGCGCTCAAGGAGCTTCTTGGTCCAGTCCTTGACGAACGACTTGACCTTGGCCTCCTTCTCCGGCCCGAGCGAGTCGTAAGTTTCGGTCGCGTACGAGGGGCGCTTCTTCTCCTTCTCGCACAGGAGCTCGCTGACCTGCAAGCGCGGTTCGCAGGCACGTCAGCGTTTCGAATGCGAAGTGCGCGAGGAGGAAAGCACGCACCTCACGCGCCCGCTTCTTGAACGCCTCGGGCTCAAACTGCGCCTTGTACTTGCTCATCGTCGCGACGACGACGGACGAAAACAGTCCCATGACCTTCTTGTCCTTCTGCGCGCGGAGCTTGTCCTCCTTCTCGGCCCTCTTGCGCTCGTGCCGCTCGGCGCGCTCGCGCTCCTTTGCCTCGTCGACCGCGCGCTTCTCGTCCGCGACCCTGCGCTCCTCTGCCTCCTTGGCCTCGCGCGCCGCCTGCTCCGCCTGTGCGATGAGCGCATTCGCATCGAGCGCGACGGCCGCCGGCCCGAGCGGGGGCGTGTCGGCCGCGCCGCTCGCCGCGCGCGTCGGGACCTCCCACTGGACCGCGCCCGTGCGCACGTTCACAAACACCTCGCGCCCCGAGTCGCGGTCGACGCGCACGTCCCACCCGTCGGGCAGGCGCCGCGACGGGCGCGGGAGCGACGGCCGGAACTGGTTCGCCTCGGGGCGGACAAACTCGGGCGGGTCGTCGGCGGCGTGCGCGTCGTAGTCGTTCGAGCGCGCGCGTTTCGAAAGCTGCTCAAAGTCGAACGAAGAAGGGCGCTTGCGATCGGGGTCGTCGGATGCGTCCTGCGGGAAGACCAACGGCTCATCAGTCACGTTCGGGAGGCAGGCAGCAAACGTAGCGAAAGGACCTACGACGAGCGCTTTCGGGATGCGATACCCGAGCTGCAGATCCGCCCAAGAGGCGAGCAGGTCTTTTGCGAGCGTCTGCACCTTCTCGTCGGCAATGTCGGCCACGCACTTTGCGACGCTGTCCTCGATCTTGGACGACTCGATCTTGTTGCGCGTCGAGAGCTTCCACTTGCTCAAGATCTCGAGGTCCTGTGCAGCCGCCAAGCACCAAGTGGAAATCAGCTCCTCGACCTGGCGGGACGAGTGGGTAGCAGACGGAGCGAGCTGCGGCGGAAAACGCACGAGCGTGATGACGTGCACGTCCTGCGGGTACTCCCTCAGGACGTTGTGCATGAGGTTGAAGCCGTGGAGGCGCATGAGGCCGCGGAGGACGTCGTCGTCGGTCGTGAGCTGCACGCGCGTGAGGAGCTTTTCGAGG
The DNA here is from genome assembly GCF_050403205.1 of Rhodotorula paludigena. Taxonomy (NCBI): domain Eukaryota; kingdom Fungi; phylum Basidiomycota; class Microbotryomycetes; order Sporidiobolales; family Sporidiobolaceae; genus Rhodotorula; species Rhodotorula paludigena. The sequence continues at coordinate 141,865 of NW_027481429.1, read as the reverse complement.
ATGCGCCGCGTCTGGAGCGCTTGCCGCAGAGCGGCCGAGACCTTGGGCACCTCGTCCAGCTGGATCGGGTGAAGTGTAGGCTGTGCGAGCGACGCACGGAGCTAGAGTCAGCACTGCCTGCACAGCAGCGGGACTCGCAACCGAGTGCCGGACGCACAACAAAGTCCTCGTCGAGCTTCTTGCCCTTTTTCTTCTTGCTCCCCTTGAGGCCGAGCGCCTCGACCTCGTCTGCGATCCCGAGCGCGTCGATGTACAGGTCGTCCATCCCGCCGAGGTCCGTCTGCGTCTTGCCGCCGATGAACCCGACGCAGTTGGGCTCGCCGCAGAAGCACTCTTGCGCGACGTGGCTGCGCGGGGTTTCGACGACGCGAGGTCAGTCGACCGCTCAGAGAGAGAGAGAGAGAGAGACGGGAGAGGGCGCGCAGGACGCACCCGTAGCGGTCGACGTTGTAGTTGAACGTGAGCTCCTCGTCCTTCTTGATGGCGCGCTTGGTAAAGATGCCCATGCGCATCTTGCGCCCGACGGTCCACTTTGCGACGACGCAGTTTGGGTTGCACGAGTGGTTGAGGAAGCGCCCCTTGCCGCCCTTCTTGGTCGCGTCGATGAACTGCGACATGCGCGGCGCGCGTCAGCGCTCGTTCGCTCTGAAGAAGAAATGGGGAATGGAGGCGAGCGCACGACGTCGCGGTCGAGCGCCATAAAGTAAAAGTGCTTGATGCCCTCGTTCGCGTACGCCTTCATCTTGCGCTGGAACGGCTCGGGCCCGATCACCTCGCCGACATACTCGTACACGAACGCGTCTCTGTCGTGCGAAGCGAGGCAGACGTGAGTGCGGGACTCGGAAGCGGGGTAGAGTGCGAGACGTACGCTGGAATGTCGCCGGCTGCGCGCACGCCGAACCCCTTTTTCTCCGTCTTGACAATCTCGATCGGTGCGTACTGCCTCTTCTGGAAGCTGTGCGTTGTCAACAACGGCTGATCAGCGAGGTGCATAGCGAGCGGATGTGCACCAACGAAGGAAGAAGAGTCGACGCGGCAAGACTCACCGCTGATTCTGACACCGTTTCCCGCAGCGACAATCGCCCTTGACGCACTCGATCTGCATCATGCGATTGATGCACTGCGAGTGGTCCCCGCACGCCTGCTCGTCCTCGGGCACGTCTGTCCTTTCCTTCGTCAGCTGCGCTCTTGGGACGAGAGGAGGGGGAGAGCAAGCGCACCGGGATCGACGGTGCAGTCGCACCGCACGGCGTCCTCGTCGTAGTAGGCCGTGTCGCCGATCTGCTTGTTGGCGTAGATGCACCCGTCAAGCTCGGTGTACGTGCGACCGGCCTGTGGGCGCACATCAGATCGCCGTGAGTGTCCCGAGCCTAGCCTCTCACGAACTCTGCAGGAAAGAAGAAAGAGAGAGAGCGGGCAACGCACCTCGTCCTCTGCAACGGGCAAGTCGCCAATGAGCTGCGGCTCGCTCTCTGGCAGCTTTCCCTTGCGCGCCTTGCCGCTGCTCCCGCCCGCCGCGCCGCCGCCGCCTTTCCCCGCCGCGCGCACCTCTTCGAGGTGTCGCAGGATCGCCTCCTCCTCGCCCTCCTCCGCGCCCGCCTCGCCCTTGACGCTCGCGCCCGCAGGCGTCGACGCGCCCGACCCGGACCCCGAGGCGGACCCCGAGCCAGAGGCAGAAGCGGCGGGCGAGCGCGATGCGCGCGCGGCGTCGACCTCGCGCGCGGCGGACGACGTGCTCGCAAACGGAAAGGGCGGGGGGAGGTCGGGCTTGCGGTCGTCGTCGTCGTCGCCGTTCTCGCCCTTGACGGCGCTGGCCTCGCTCGGCGAGGGGAGCATGGGCGCGAGGGCGGAGTGGTGGTCGAGGTTGGCGGTGGGCGCGGCGGCGGCGGCGGTGAAGACGGAGAGGTCCTGCGGCTCGTCCTTTGCGGCGAGGGCGGGGGTGGTGTTCGCACTGGGTGAGGGCGCAGAGAGGGCTAAGGGGCTCGGGAGGGCGTCTGCGGCGGGCGTCGGGAGCGGGCTGCGGGGGTGGCGGAGGAGAGGGGGGCAGCAGGACCAAGTCAGCGGGCGGTGTGGGTCGCAGCACGGCAGCGGGACCGCACTTGACGGGCTGCATGGCCGTGTCTGGCTCGTGCGGTGCTTGTGGAGCTGCACGCGACCGGCCCCCAGGGAGAGGGAGCGCAGGGTCAGTACGGCCGGATGGAGCGAGCGAGTGCGGCATCACGCGTCGACCGGGGCCACGCAGCGCACCTTGCGCGTCCGAGATGTCCTCGTTCGACTGCATGCTAGCTTTCGAGAGGGTGCCCGGCAGTGCACGGGAGGGAGCTGCAGTCGGGGGCAGGCTGTCGCGGGCGGGAGGGTCACCGGGCGAGCTTGGGGTCGGGTAGTCGTGCGAGGCTGGGGCCGCTGCGAGCATGGAGCGGGCCGCAGATCGCCCGGGTGCGGCGGAGATAGGGCGCGGGTGCGAGTTGGGCGGTGGTGAGGCTGTGTGTGGGCGAGGTGCAGTTGGTGAGCGGGTGCGGGGCAGGGGCGAGGGCAGGGCAGGTTGCGCCGTACTGTGCAGTCTGGAGCGAGTCAAGCGTGCCCGCTGCTCGCCGGACTCGGGCGAGAGTCGGCGCGACTCTGCGTCTCCCCGCTCTCTCTCCTCGTCGTCGCCGTGCTTTCGCTGTCTTCGCCTCGTCGCTCCCCTCGACTGCGAATGAGCGACGCAAGTGCACGCAAGCGCCAGAAGGGCCTCCAGGGCCAGCGCATCGACATCGCCCTCGCCCCCAACCCCGACGCTGCTCCCGCTCCCGCTCTCGGTCCGTTCTCGACTCCTCCGCTTGCTCTCGCCTCGCTCCCTCGCGTCGTCGCCCGCACGCTGACCCGCCCGAGTCCCCATGTGCAGCCCTCTTTCCCTCGGCTCAGCCCCCGGCAAAGACCCCCTTCACCCTCTACACCCCGACTGGGACGCCCGCAGACCGCCAGGCCCTCCTCGCCGCAGAGACAGACGAAATCGAGCTCGAGAGCCGCAACCACCTCGGACTCGCCGCCGGGGGCGAGGACGACGGCTACTCGACCCAGTGCGTCCCCTCCCGCGGGTGGCACGCAGACACGAGTCGAGACAGCTCACCTTCCGCGCACTCGCTGCCCGCAGGTACATGATCGGCGTGCGCAACCCGCGCACCAACACGCTCACGCTCCACGCCGCCCCGCTCCACACCTTCACCCCCAGCATCAAGTCGCTCAAGGCCCCCGAGGCCACGCTCGACTCGGCCGCCGCCGCCCTCTACACGGCGCAGCGCTCGGCGCTCGGGACCGCGTTCGGCACGAAAAAGGCCCAGGCGCAGCAGCGCGCCCAGGAGCGCAACAAGCTCACCGAGTCGAGCTTTGGCACGGGCGCCCACGTCGCCGGCCTCCAGTCGCACCTCCAGCAGTCGATCAGCGCCAAAGCCGGCGCGCTCCCGTCGGCCGCCGACATCGAGGCCAAGGCCAACGAGGCCCGCCCGATCCCGCCCTTCAACGCCGCCGCGACGAGCCCCGGCGACGTCTACCCGCTCGACGGCGTCGTCTCGGCGGGCGAGCTGCACGCGCTCGACCTCTCTGCGCTCGTCGCCGCGCCCGACTTCAAGGCGCGCCTCCAGCTCCTCCCGTACCGCCGCTCCGACTGGATCCGCACCAAGCTCCGCCAGCTCCTCCCCGCACGCGCGAGCGCAGAGGGTCACGTCGCCAACCCGAGCAAGAAGGACCGCGACCGCCTGCGCCTCGTCGTCTACCTCGCCCACCTCTTCCAATTCCGCCAGGCTGCGCGCCCCGGCCGCCCCGTCGACCGCGCGCACGTCGTCGAGAAGCTCGGCGCAGGAGGGGGAGGGGCGAGCGCGGCGCTCGTCGACGCGCTGATCGAGCGCTTTACCGAGCCCGTGCGCGGCGGCGGGCACGCGGGCGGCGAGGAGCGCACGGTGACGAGCACGGCAGAGATCAAGTGTCTGTGCTACATGCTCGTGCTCATGCTCCGCGTCGACGGGTGGAACACGGACGTGACGACCGTCGCAGAGGACCTCGGCATGGGCAACAAGCGGTGAGTCCCCTCATGGCCCCACCGCTGCTGCTCGACCGCGACTCTGGTTGGCTGGCTGGACCGAGCAGAGGTACTGACAGGACGCTTTGTCTGCGCGCACCACACACAGCGTTCAGGAGCTCTTCCGCTCGCTCGGGTGCCAGCTCGTCGCCCCGTCGGCCGCCGACCGCGAAAAGCTCGTCGCGCAGGGCCGCGCGACGAGCGCCGCCGACGCCGCCAAGAGCAAGAAGGCGTCGCTCAAGGTCCCGCTCCAGTTCCCCAAGGAGCGCCGCGGAAAGGCCAAGCGGTGAGCCGGAGTCGCCGTGTTGAGAGGTGGGAGAGGTGGAGGCGCGGAGGGCAGCGCGAGGGCGCTTGTACCTGTTGTAACACACGCGTACTCTCCTTCATGGCATCGTGAGAGCGATGTGCGCTCCATCAGTCTGCAGCAGCACTCTCTTCGCTCTCGATCTGCCCACACCGCTTTGAAACGAAGAGGGACGAAGATGCAATGACGTGATACACAGACATGTGGGAGCGAACTGGGGGCTACTGATTCCTGCACCGAATAAGACAGAACGCGGAGCGGGTACCGAGAGAAAAGAGGGACCAATGTGAAGAGAAGCTAAACGCCCGCCTCGTCTACCTGCACTGAAGGGTCTTGGATCCCCCAATGACTCAGAGCTTGGCCTTGGGCTCGCGCGAGACGGTGCCGATGATGTAGCCCGACGGGTGGGAGACTGTCGTCCGATGGCGGCGCAATGTCAAGGGGTCGAGGAGAGGCGTAGTCAGGGTCGAGGAGAGGCAGTACAAGTCAGTGCTCCGCGTGTTTATCAAAGGCTCAGCGGGACAACGCACCAGGAACAAAGACTTCCGCATCCTTCGGCTCCGTGTTCTTGAGGCCCTTGAAGAAAGAGAGGTCCGGTGCGATGTAGTGCTGCAGGGGTTTGAACAGTCAGCCCCGTGCGTGTCCACACTGTACAGAGACGCCGCGAATATTCGCTCAGCACGCACCTTGTTGGGCAGCTCGTACTTGACCCTCTCGACCTCCTTGTTCTTGGCGAGGATCTCCTCGCACATGATGTACAGCGTCGCCTGCACGCTCGCCGAGTTGTGCTCGGCAAACACGCGCAGCGTCGTGTCCTGCACGCTCCGGAACACGCGCTCAAAGTCGATCCCGAGGTTGGCGAGCGCCTGCGCGTTGAGCGCGCGCGACGGGATCGGGACGTCGTACGTGCAGTCGACCGAGGTCGAAAAGATGCGGTCGTTGACCGGCTTGAGCGTCGTGTACTCGTCGACCCAGAAGTCCTCGAACGCCGACTCGGTCGTCTTGAGCACGAGGAGGTCCTTGAGCCCCGCCGTGCACGTCGCCGTGATGGCGTTCTTGCCCTTGGTCGCGTCGATGGTGACCGACACGGTGCGCTTGTCGTCGCCGTTGCGCACGAACGAGTGCTTGTGCGGCTTGCCGTCGACGGGGATGCGCGACCACTTGAGCTGGACAATGTCGACCGAGCAGCGGTGGATGTGGTCCTGCACAAGTAAGCGGATCAGTCTCGACTGTCCGACATACGGCACAGCCTGTCACTCTCAACCGCTTTGCAGCAGCAAGACACGGCGAGGCGACGGAGGCTGGCAGGCGGCGAATGGGGACGCACGTATCGGGTGACAAAGTGCAGGCCGAGGTCGAGCGCAAACATCTCAGGCTGAAGCACATACGGCGACGTCTTGGCGAAGATGTTGCAGGTGTTCCTGCGACCGCGAGCGACGGTGAGTTGCGGAACGAAGCTGCGGAACGGCAATTCGAGAAGCCTGCTGGACACAGCAGACTCCACGAACTACTCGCTGACGAGCAGAACCAAACTCACTTCACCGTGTCAGTCGGCACGCACGGCTTGTTGTCCGAGTGCGTCCAGATCGCAGAAATGTCGCCCTCGAGGAGGCAGCGGATCATGTACTCGACAAAGTCGTGGGTTCCGTCCGCATTGCGGACAACCCGACTGACGCGGACGAGGTCCTTGCCGTCTGTGAGATGGCAGTGAGACGTCAGCCGGGTTCATCTTCAGGGATCGGCGCAAGCTGATGAGGCGACCAGGGCGAGCACCCGAAGCAACGAGTCTCTCGCGACGCAAGATCTCCTGTTCGAACGTCACGCGAGCCCGCACAGCTCCAGCGTCGCCGCTGTAGGCGAGTAAGGGTGGCATCCCCTCGCATCCGGGCACCACCCCGACGATCTGCTCCTCAACCGTCCGCAGGCCCTCCCCCTCACGTCCCCGATCGCTGGCTGACAGAGGCGCGGCCTTGCTGGATTCGGGTGCGTACGTACATTTTGCGGTTTCGAGGTGGACCATGGCGGGCTGTGCGAAGCAGAGTGCGAGCTGGCGATAAGGTTGCGGCGCGGTGCACGGAGCAAGCGTTGGCGGGGCGGGAGCGACGAGCTGGAGTGAGCGCGGTGTCAAGCAAGAGTGCAAGCGGTTGCAGCGCGGTCCTGGCGAGCTACAGTCGAGCGGGAAGAGCGGCGAAGCGCCGGGCAACGTCCAGGCGAGGCCCGTCCCGGCCGACTCCGGCCCGCCGAATCGACCTCCGCTTTGACCGCACCCGCATTCCCCTTCCCGCGATAGCAGAAGAGCGAAGGTCCGTGCGTCGCGAATGCTCTGTCAAGCCGCGGGACTCGTTCAGAGCCTTGAAATGCTTGTCTGTTGAGCCGAAACACCCAGATGCGAAACGAAGACATTCCGCCCCGTATCGCCATCCGAAGGTCTGCCACGATGCAATGCATGAAACAAGCGCAACAGCACAACACGACAAAGAGCAGTGTCCATCTAGTCGGCCCGCGCCTTGCCCTTCCCCTTTGCGCGCCGGCGCTTTTCCCGCTCGCGGTCCTCGTCTCCGCCGTCTCCGTCCATCCCATTCACTGCGCCCGCCTCGTCCAGACCATCGACAATGCCGTTTGGCAGCGGCCTGCGCTCCTGCTCGACGGGGGCCGCGACGGCGATGCCCGTACGCGCTGCGGATGAGCTCGCAGCCGCCGCCGTAGCCTCCTTCTCGGCGAGCTTCTCGTCGCTGTTGAGCGTCTCGGCAGAGAAGCGCGACTGCACCGTCTTGTAGTGGAGCATCTCGGCCTGCGACACGGACGGGACGAGCTGCGCAGTGCGACCATCGGCAGCGAGCAGGGAGATGGAAGTTTGGGAAGGTCAGTCACGAATCATGCGAGGATAGCGGAAAGCGGGCATGCAGCGCACCTCGGCGAGTGCGGCCTCAAAGTCCTGCTGCGCGACGAGAACCTCGATCTCCTGCGGCGTGGCCATCTCGGCGAGGTAGTACTGCGGCGTGAGCAGCGGCGCCTGGCCCGTCGAGTATGGCGGCTGGGCGTTGAGCTCGGCTGTGCAACGTGCGCCATAAACATCAGTTCCTCTGTCTTCCACGTGGGACGGAGCACGGAAGGGCTTGTGCGCCTACGCACCGATGCGGCCGTCCACCTCCTCCGCCTTCCTCGTCATTGCCTTGAGCATCGCGTCCGAGCACAACGCGTAGAAGTCCGCACCCGTGTAGTTGAACGGACAGCGTTCGGCGAGAGCTCCCAGGTCGGTTGACGGCGCGAGGCGGAACTTGCGCGTGAGCGCCTCGAGGATCTTGCGCTGCGTCGAGTGCGTGTCCGACACGCCGAGGTACAGCATGCGGTCGAAGCTGCACAGTGGCGGTACGAGGTATGTGTGAGCTCGTTTCATGCTCAGAAAGATGGTGAGAAGCCAAGACGTACCGGCCAGGTCGGAGCAATGCCGGGTCGAGCAGATCAGGACGATTGGTCGCGCCAATGACGAAGACGTCGTTCCCGCCCTTCCCCTCGCTCATGCCGTCGAGCTCGGCGAGGAGCTGACTCACGATGCGGTCCATGACGCCCCCCGAGTCGCCCTGGTTACCGCGCTTGGGCGCGACAGAGTCGAGTTCGTCGAAGAAGATCACACAGGGCTTGGCGTCGCGCGCGCGCTGGAACACGCGCCGCACGTTGGCTTCTGACTCGCCAATGTACATGTTGAGGAGCTCGGGGCCCTTGACTGAGAAGAAGTTGAGCGAGCACGACGTCGCGACGGCCTTGGCGAGGAGCGTCTTGCCCGTGCCCGGCGGGCCATACAGAAGGATGCCTGTGCGTCCGTCACGCAGTGGAAGTCAGCACAAGCGGCACATGCCACTGTAATGACGGCACTCGAGCAGTCAGCGCACCGCTCCTCTTCTTGAGCCCGTCCGCGAACAGCTCGGGCCTTTCGAGCGGAAGCTGGATCGTGTCGAGGATGTCGCTCTTGACGTTGGCCAGGCCTCCGACGTCGTCCCACGTGACGTTCGGGATCTTGGGCGCGCCGATGCTCTCCGAGTAGGCCGCGCGCGCCTTGTCAAGCGCGCCGTTGAAGTCGACCGACGTGAGCGCCACGCCAGCATGCGCGAGGTCCGCGAGCGTGAATTCCGATGTGGGCGAGGACGAAAGGGTTGCGAGGACGCGCTCGGCGGCGGCTGTGCGCGCGCGGCGGACGAGGTCGACGAGGTCATTGGCGACGAGCGCAGCGGTCTGGACCGCGAGGGCGCGGAGCGAGACGTCGGGCGCGATGTGGTCCGAAACCGTGAGATTGCGGAGGATGGCAAGGCGCTCGGGCTCGCCGGGAGCCTGTGTCGGCGCGGAGACATCAGCGTCGACGCACGCTCGGTAGCACATCTGTAGGGCCGGCAACATACCTCGATTGCGATCTCCTCCTTGAACAGCCCGAGCACGCTCGTCGGGACCTTGTCGACATCCGTTGTCGTGGCGACGACGATAACCGGGTGTCCGCTCGTCTGCCAGCCCTCGCGAATCGTGGCAAAGCAGTCGCGCAGCACCGTCGTCATGGGCGGTTCTGTGTGCGCCATTCGACGCTTCGCTTCAGTCTCTGCGCCCCGCGCCGAGTTGCGGCGGAAAGAGCACAGCTTGAAAGTCCAGACGCACCCTGCCCCGTCTCCATCGCCTGGCTCTTCCTCGCCAGCGCTTCGACATTCCTCAGCAGCAGCACGACGGGGGCGCACTTGAGCGCCTTGTCGACCGCGAGCGCGCGCAGGCGCCCCTCGGTCTTGGCGTCGCTCTCGCCGACGAGGTCGGCGAACGCGTCGAGCTCGAGCACGGCGAGGCCTGCGCGGCGAGCGGCGCTGCGCACGAGCGTGCGGGCGCCGCTGCCCGGCGCGGCGGACTTGAGGAGGACGGTGAGGGGGAGAGCGTAGGATGCGGCGGAGGGCGTGAGGGACGAGAGGAGGAAGGCGAGCAAGCGCGAGCCCGGGGTGGGAGAGGAAGTGAGCGCGTCGGGGAGGAGTGAGATAGTCGGGCTGGGAGCTGCAGCAGTAGAGACGTGAATGAGCTTCACCGATAGAAAAGCATATAGAGGCACACGCGACGCACCAACTCCGAGCCACCCGGCCGCATCCGGTATCCGCCCACGCTCGACGCCCGTCTGCAGCAGCTTGGTCACCTTGGGGTCGACGACGCAGCCGAGAAGCCCGTCCTCGAGCTCGCGATCGAGCTCAAAGTCGCCCGTCGGCGCACTCGAGGCTGTCGGCGGGTCGAGCGAGAGCGATGTAATGACGAAGTAGACAACTGCTGTGGGTGCTGAAGATGCTGCGGGGAGCCTGTGCGCGTACGAACTCGCATGTCAGCACTCTGCCTCCATGTTCCGAATCCCGGAACAAGCTGCACGCACTCGACATCGTCGTCCTGTCCGCCCTCGTGACCGACAAACGCGACCCTCTCCTCGTCAATCCCGACCGCGACGACATCCCCCTCTTTCACGACCCTCCTGCAGCGCGAAAAGTGCTCCTTGAGCCCCTCGAGGAACAGCGGCTGGAACACCTTGTTGACCGAGTGCGGGCTCGCGAGCCGCGCGATCGTCACGGACGCGGCGGTCGGGAGCGGGGCGGGGAGGACTGGCGAGAGGCGTGGGGCGGGGTGCAGAGTGAGGACGGTTGGCGAAGAGGGTGTCGAGGAGAGAGAGGCGGGGCCGAGGAGATTGAAGAGGAGCGGAGGCGGGAGGTGCACGACCGGCGCGGCAGGCCTATAGAGAACTACGTCAGCTCGTCGTCCAACAAGGAGACAAAAGCCTGTTAACGCACGCCTGCGGCGCCTCGACCAGTCCATCTGCCGCAAAAACCCTAACGAGCCTGCCCCCCTCCCCTTGCCCCTCGTCTCGCAGCACGGCCCAATCCCCGCTGAACAAGCCCAGCCGCCCCAGGTCCGCCGTCGCGACGAGCGCGCGCGGGACGTCGTCCTCGTCCGGCTCGGGCGCGGGGACGAGCAGCGCGGGCGGGACGGGGTGCGCGAGCGGGAGCGCGGCGACGCGCGAGCCGCTGCTGCTTTGGGACGCTGTTGCTGCAGGCGGAGCGTGCAGCGGGAAGGAGGAACCGGTGGTACCGTTTGCGAACTTTGTGTGCGAGTAGGGCGAGGGAGACGTGAGTGGAGTCGAGGGGGAGCGCAGGGGCGAGAGAACCGAGTTGGCGAGGAACGACTCGTCAAAGTCGAGCTCGTCGTCGTCTTCGTCTGCAAGTAGCTCTTCCTTCTCCTCTTCCTCCTCATGCGCTCCTTCGTTCGATGCTCCACTGCCGTTCGGGAGCGCCGCAGCCGCGGGGCTCGCGCCTGTTGGCGGCAAGACGAGGATGCGCGTCTCGCCCTCGACGACTACGCCCTGGCGCACAGGCTCGGTCATGGCGACGCTGTAGGACCCCGTCGCGAGGCGGACCTGCGTCGCCTCGCGCACGAGGTCTGCGCCGGGCGAGGCGAGGCGGCGCTCGAGATCGGCGTGGTACGCTGGGTCTGACGCATGGGCATACGAGGGCGCGTCGAGGGCGAGGAGAACGACGGACGAGAGCGGGACGGGGCAAGTGGGCGAGAGAGTGAGCGGCGGAGGAGCGGACGAGGGCGAAGTGGGGGAGGACGAGGGGGACGAGGATGCGCGGCGCGGGAAGAGGAGCGGGTAGGAGACGGCGAGGGCGTGAGGCACGAGTAGCGTGTGCTCTGGCAGATCCTGGTGGGTCCGGCGAGTCAGCGCACCTGTGCAGAGTCGAGAGCGAGAGAGAGGTGCGTACGGCGTCGGGCAAGGCTGCGACGTCGAGCTTGCCGGCCTGGCTGGCGTGTACGACGACAGTCTGCTTGTCTGCACGGTGCGTCGACTCTACTGCAAGCGTGAGCTGCGACGGCGGGTCCTGCTTGTCGTCGAGCGAGAGGGTGAGGGCGTCCCAGAGTGCGGGAGATGCGAGGGCGGCCGTCGCTGTGTGCGCTGGCGCTAGCTGGACGTAATGTGCCCTCGCCCCGTCCATGGCTGCGCGGTAGCTTGGAAGCGAGAGCAGCGAAGTCGGGCTTGGTCCGGCTGTGGGTGGGCCGGGCGGGCCGAGGCGACCGCTCCTCACTCTCGCCGCACACGGTGTGTGGAGCTGCGTGGACAGACAGAGGCACTGCTGAGCAGTACTGCTTGCGATTGCAACCCTCTGTAACTCCCGGCTGAGCCCGTGCCTGCCAACCTGTCATCGCTCCGGCTGCGCCCTTCTTTCTTCCGCTCATCTTGTCCCTGGGCCTCCACGCCCTCGCTGGCCCTCTGTCCGTGCCCTGCTCTTGCTCCTTAGCTTCCTGCTTGCTTCTGCTACCTCTCCCTCGCCATGCCCACCGAGTTTACCACCGTGCGCACCCTCTCGCACCCCACTTGCTCGAGGTCCCGCTCACCCTCGCACCCTCACAGACCGACGCCGGCGTCCGCCGCATCACCAAGGTCGACCCGCACGAGGCCCTCGACAAGCCCAACGACCCCAACACCGTGCGCGCCGCCCAGCTGCCCCCCTCGTATCGCTCCCTATTGACCCGCAGCTTCGGCACCGGACGCAGTTCCTCCTCCTCTCGGGCGTCAACCACGCCCTCTTCGGCAAGCGCGATGCCAAGCAGTGCGTTCTCTCTCCTCGCCCCTCGACACGAACAGTCTCGCTGAAGCAACCCCGCGAGAGCAGGTACGGCACGACGACGCTCGCGCAGATCGAGGAGCGCGTGGTCCAGGTCGGCAAGGAGCTCGGCGTCAACATCGTCTGCGCCCAGACCGACTACGAGGGAGAGATGTGCCAGCTCGTGCGTGCCCGCTTCCCCTGGTCCTTCACGTCCCGACCCGGGCGCCGCCCCACCTCGGACCGCGGCTCGTGTCTGCACGGCGCTGCTGTCCGCGCGAGGCTTCCCTACCCTACCACGCTGACGAGATTCCTTCGCATACGTGCGTGTTCGTCACCGCAGATCCACTACTCGCGTTGCCTCGGCGGCGTCATCATGAACCCTGGTCCGTCCCCTCTCCCCTTCCTCCCCAGACGCAGGCGCTGACCCGAGAGAACCGCCGGCTCGCACAAACAGGCGCGTTTGCGCACTACTCGTACGCGATGAGGGACGCGATCGACGCGTGCGACTCGCCCGTCGTCGAGGTGCACATCTCGAACGTGTGCGTTCCGCGTTCGCCCTACCTTCTCCTCCTTTCCTCCCTCGTCCTCGGGCGCGCAAGCACTCGCGCTCTATCAAAACACATCTCTGCGGTGATCTGCCGGGAAGAAGGGCACGTGAAGAACCTGATCAGCCCCGCTGACCCCCCTCCTCGCGTCCCGGCGCACAGCTACGCGCGCGAAGAGTTCCGCCACAAGTCGGTCTCTGCGCCCGTCTGCGCGGGCTACATCTGCGGCTGCGGCGTGCAGGGCTACGAGGTGCGCTCTTCCGCGACTCTCTCTCGCTCTCTTTTTCCTCGGCTCGGACGAGCCAGCCAGGTGCTGATGAGGCGGGATTTGGGCGCACGCAGCTGGGGCTCAGGGTCGCGATCGAGCGGAGGAAGGAGCGCGACGCGGCCAAGAAGGCGTGAGAGGGGGTCGACTCGTAGGGCGAGGGGAACGCTGAACAACAAAAAGAGCTGTGCCAGTCTTTGCACGTGCGAAGCGGAGAGCGTTGCTCGCAGATCGGCTCGCCGGTCGCGAGCTTCCGATCGTCCACCGAGAGGACCTCGGTGCTCACCATGCGACTCTCAAAGGCAGGGACATCGAGAGAAGCTGAACAGACACACAATGTAGCACGCACACGCACACACACAGACGGCGAATGGAGGGTAAGAGGGAAGTGACACAGTGTAGGAAGGGGGCGAGGAGGAGTGTGTGGAAACTACAACGCTTTCAAGTGAAGGAAAGGAAGGAAGGGGGTATGAGGCGGGTAGTGCGCGTCGAGGGGGTTTCTGGAACAGCGAAGAGCAGAAGGCAGGAGAAAGCGAGTAGGCGAGCAGATCTGTGTGCACGACGCGCGAGAAGGTCAGGACCGCGGAGAGTGAGAAGGAGAGAGAGAGGCAAAAGGACGGACCACTCGTCGTCCTCGTCGTCCTCGTCGACCTTGTCGTCCTCCTCGTCGTCGTCGTCGCTGCTCGCCTTCTTGGCCTTCTTGGCCGGCGCCTTCTTCTTGGGCGCGGCCTTTGCCGGCGCCGCGTCGGGGTTCTCGGCCTCGTACGCCGCCTTCTCCTTCTCGTAGCGCGCCTTGTCGGCCTTGGCCTTCTCCTCGTACGGCTGCGCGTCGTGCACCACTGCGAGTCAGCGCCGTACTGAGGAGGTAAGGAGGCAGAGGAGCAGGCGCACAGCACGCTCGTCCTCCGGAAGCTCCTTCCACTTGGCACCGAGGATCTTGCCGATCTCACCTGCAAACGACGCGTTTTGACCAGTCAGTCTCGCGCTCTCGACGGGTTCGAGCTGCACGACGCGCATGCGCACGCGTCTGCGCGTCGGAGCAGCACGTGGGGAGGCGAGAGCGAGACGCACCGAAAGTCACGTCGGGGTTCTCCTCCTTGACGGTCGCGCGCTGGTCCTGCGAGAAGTGCATGTAGGCCGAGAGCGAGCGCTTCTGCAGAGGCGTTCAGGAACATGCGCAGGCGACATGTCAGCAAAGGTTGAGCGATGTTTGTTTTGATGTGCGAGAGGGGAGAAGAGGCGACGAACGGGCGCGTTGGGGTCCTTCTTGGCCTTGCCACCGGCGGCGGCCTTGCCAGAGCGGGTCTTGGTCTCCTTGGGCATCTGTCAAACGCGTGCAACGAGCGAGAGCGAGTGAGCGAGCGAGGACGCGTCGAGAGGGGAGGGCCCTTGTTTGCGACGTCGAGCGTGGCCGAGCCGGCGCGACGTGGAGCGAGGGCGCGCGCGCGCGAGGGCGGGTGCGACGGTGTGCGCGCGCCGAGCGAGCCGCGCAGCTGCTCCGGGGCTGTGGCAGGCGCACCCAGCAGGTGGGGCGGCGCCGGGGAGCGCGAGCGAGGGGAGGGCGCCGCGGGGGCTGACGACGAGCACGACGAGGGCGGGCAGGGGCGGGACGGCGAGGCTTACAGTGGTAGTGAGCGGAGTGTAGAGGCTGCGGGGCAGAGGAAGCGCGAGGCGACGAGTGAGCTCGAGGTCGGCGCGGCGAGTGCACGCAGGCGGGACTGACTGCAGGCGGGCGGGCGCAGAGGGCGGGCGAGGGTGCAGGGCGAAGAGGGCCGCGCGCCTGCCTGCGCCCGCCTCACTCGCCCCCGGCCCACGTTCCCCTGTCGCCTGCCCTCGCTGCCCTTCTTTTCTTCCTTTCGTCGAAGGGAGAGTGCAGAGGGAAGCACTTGCACCCGCTGGGCACCCTGGGCCCGCCTCCGCCGAGAGACGCGTCTCCTCTCGCCTGGCATGTGCAACTGAGACACGCCCGGCTCCTCGCTGTGGCCGACTTGCAGAGCCAGTGAGCGCTGTACGAGAGCTGCTCGAGAGACGAAAACATGCGCACACTCTGGCAAGCGGACAGGTGCGGGCGCCTCGCCGTCGTCGCCGTCGGTCGGCGCTCGTCACCGCCCTCGCTCGCCCCGCCCGCCTGCGCTCGCGTTGCTGCTGCACCACAATGTCGGACGAAGGAACCGCTCTCCCGGCCGCACAGAAGTCCAGTAAGCCCCCTCCCCGCTCGCGCCGCCGACTGCGTGCTCCTGCTCCCTCCCCCCTCCCCGCCTCTGTCGCTCGACCGGAACCGTGCAGCGAGCACCCAGCGCTGCGACTGCAGGGACGGTGCGAGGCAGTAGCTCCGTCATCGCGAAGGGCGACTCTAGCCTTGCATCGACGGGTCCGGCGGGTCTCTCGCACGCAGCCTCGTGCCGATCGGAGGCACCACCTTCGCGCAGCCTCGACAGTCGAGCCTCGCGCAGGCGCGGGGGCTGCATGGAACGACTGCAGTCGGCTGTTATGGGAAGGCCACGAGCATGCACACGCGCCGCACCCAGCACGCTCACACTCTGGCTTGTCTCGTCCGCAGGCTGGGGCTCGTTCCTCAAGTCGCTCGCTTCCTTCTCCGGCGACTTGAGCGGCCTCACCGCACCCTCGTTCATCCTTGCACCCTTCTCGCTCACCGAGTTCCCCTGTACGCTGTTCCCTCCTGGACGTGCTCCTCTCGCTCGCCTCCTCGCCCGGGCTGACCCCATTCTCTCCTCGCCACAGCCTACTGGGGCGAGCCGAAGGACTTCTTTGCCGCGATTGCCGACGGCAAGACGGCCGAGGAGCGACACCTCCTCGTCACGCGGTGGTTCTTGTCGACGCTGAGCGGGCAATTCACCCGCCGTGAGAAGGAGACGGTGCGTCTCACAAGTCAGACCCACGCTTTGTGGCCAGACAAGTGGGCTTAACTGACTCTGCGCTTCCTGCAGGGCTCGGAGAAGAAGCCGTTCAACCCGTTCGTCCTGCACCGATCTGGCGCGACTCTACCGGAGCCGCTTCACTCACCTCATCTCGACAGCTTCCTCGGCGAGCAGTTCCTCGGCAGCTGGGACAATGGCGAGCTCGTCCTCCACGTCGAGCAGGTCTCGCACCACCCGCCCATCACCGGTGCGCCTTGCTCGCCCAGTCCCACGGCCGGTCCCCCTTCGCTGACCCGATCCGCCCTACTGCAGCGTACCACCTCGAGAACAAGAAGAAGGGCATCGTGTACGAGGGCAACTGCGCGCAGAAGACGAGCTTCTCGGCACGGCAGATCTCGGTCAAGCAGGTCGGGCACGGCCTCCTGCGCGTCAAGCTGCCCAGCGGCGAGACCGAGAGTGCGGCTTCACATGAGCCTTCTCACTTCTGTGCGAATCGGACTGACGCTGATTGCCTTGCGCAGCCTACCTCATCACCCTTCCGAAGCTCAAGATTGAGGGCTTGTGGACGGGCCGGCCGTACGTCGAGCTGACCGAGACGTCGTACATCCAAGCGTCGCACGGCCTGACGTCGACGATCAAGTACTCTGGCGCGGGCTGGGTCTCGGGCACGTCGCACTCGCACACGACGACCGTCACGTCGGGCGCGGGCGGGCCGACGCTCTACACGCTCACGGGCACGTGGACGGGCGAGACCAAGTACGCCAAGCCGTCGCGCGACGGCAAGGAGGGGCAGGTCTTTTTCGACGCGAGCTCGGACGCGATGCGCACGCCCGTCGACGTCAAGCCCGTCGAGGAGCAGAACGAGTTCGAGTCGCGCCGCGCGTGGAAGGCCGTCGCCGACGGGATCCGCAGCGGCGACTACGACTCGGCGAGCCAGGCCAAGAGCGCGCTCGAGAACGCCGAGCGCCAGAGGCGGAAGGACGAGCAGGCGCGCGGAGAGACGTTCCAGCTCCGGCTGTTTGACAAGCGCCCGAACGACCCCGAGTACAAGCAGCTCGCGCACGCGCTCAAGTTCAAGGTGAGTTGGCGGTCTCCCGTCGAACTGGGCAATGCTCAAAGCTGATGTTCGCATGCGCAGCCCGAGGAGGAGGACTCGTGGGTCCTCAAGACGTCGGCCGCATAGACGCCCGTCTCTCTACTTTGCCGGCAGTTTCCCCACTCGTCAGCTATGCGTCTCTTTCTGCCCCTATGCCACCTGTACATCCCTGCACTCCGTCCTGCTCTGCCGCTCCCGACCGTTGTGACCTCTCGTCGAGAAATACATCGTACAAGCTTTGTCTCCCTTCCGCTCGAATAGCGGCGCGCAACTCGATGGACTAGCGTCTGTTACGTCACTTGCGTCGACACTGTGCAAAGCCGCTGGAGAGGCTGTTGCTTGCCCCCGCTGAGAGGCCGGAGGAGGCTGTGCAGACCTTAGGTTCCTCCGCTCGCACCCACTTCGACTCGAAACTCGAGCGAGCCGCTAGAATCGAGCAAGATGGTCACGCGGATACCTCGGCTGTCTCTGTACCGCCGTAGACCGCCGCGGACGACCCTCTCCCTCTTCATCACCTCGGCGCTCGTCGCGGTCGTCTCGCTCGTCCTCAGTGGCCCCAGCGTAGCGGCGCAGGCCGCGACGAGCATTTCAGATCCTTCGACTACGACCTTCGTCCTTGATGCGTCGGGATCAGCTTTCTTCCACCTCCCTGCTACCTCGTCGTCCCCCGTGTGGATCTCCCTTTCCCTCTGTTCCGTCCCTTCCACCCTCTCTGCCGACTCGAGTTACGTCCTGCCATCACGACTCAACCATGCACTCTTCGTATCGACGACGTCGGACGAGCAGACGCCCGGACCACGAGACGGCGACGACTCGGGCGCGTACCTTTGGAACGACGATGTCGGCGGGAGCAGCCGTCTCGAGTTCGGGTACGCCGCTTTCGCACTGGAGGCTGCACCGAGTGACGGCGTGTGGATCGGCGTCTATGCGCCCGGGACGGACGATCTCCGAGGGGATAATGGCGGTACAGACGGCACGCTCAACGCGACGGGCTCATGGTCGTTCGAGCTCTCGCTCTCCTCTGGCACGTCCGCCGCGCCGTACGCTCCCGCACACAGCGTAGGGCTCCGTCTTGACGACACGGACGCCTCGTCCGCGCTGCTCGTCACGGCCAACTGGTCCGCCGCCGGCTCGACCGGCACCACCCCACCAGCAGGCTACGACGTCCTGATCGCGCCTACGCAGCCGCACGCGCTCGCGCTCGGCAGGTCGCGCTGCGCCCTTCGGGACGCACAGGCGCGCACGGCGGGGAGTGCGAACGCGAGCACGACGACGAGGGGATATGGCGGAGGCGAGAGGACACAATTCCTCGTCGAGGGGCTCCAAAAGGCGAGCAACTACACGGCGTGGCTCGTGCAGAACGAGACGGTCGCTGATGGGGGCGCGAACCACACGAGAGTGTGGGATCCGGTCTTCTTTGCGACCAAGAGCGGTGCGTTGGATGCGTCAACCCTTTTGACGGTGCTTTTAGCCACTGACCTTCCGTTTCTGCCCACCAGGTGATTCGTGTCGGCTGGTGTATGGCATCGAAGCGTGCCCAGCGGTTGCCTACTCGGTGCCCTCCCCTCGCTCGCTCGGCACCGCCGACCTCGTCTCGTTTCTCAACGAAAGCATTTCTGCCTCGCTCACCAATTTTACGCGCACGCTTACGACCTTCCCGTGCGACTCGATCGAGATGGGCCAGTACTCGGTCGTCTCGACCTGTTCCGACTGCTCGGCCGCGTACCGCGACTGGCTGTGCGCGACGACCATCCCGCGCTGCACCGACGCACCTGGCGACGCACGACTGAACCTCTCAGTCCTCGCCGGCCCAGACGACCTCGCCGCATGGAGCATACCTTCCGACTTTGACACGACTCTCGTTCGAAATGACCCGCTGGCCTCGCGCACGCCGCTCTTCGGCGCTACAAGCCTCTCCTCGACTTTTCCCTCGCTCTTCAACGCTTCGTTCCCCGCCTCGGGCGCCAACGCGCTCGACGAGTCGCCCTTCCCCTACAGCGAAGTTCCGCCCTGCCTCGACGTGTGCAACCTCGTCGAGGCACGCTGCCCGCCGTTCCTCGAGTGGGTGTGCCCGCGCGGGACAGCGGGTGATCTCAAGGGCGGGACGGCGAGCGCTGCGTACGGGCTCACGCGGGAGGTGCCAGAGGGCCACCGGCAGGCGGGAGACGTGCAGGGGAGTGAGCTCGACATGCGCGCTGCGGACCGGTTCGGAAATGTCTTGTGAGTCTAGTCGTCCCATCTCTCGGCTTCTCCTACGGTGCATAGACCTGCGACAAGGATAAGCGATATCACGACCGGGGGAGACCGACGTTGCTGATCATGCTTCTGCGCGCTGTAGCTGCAACGCTCTCGGTAGCGACCTCGTCGAGGCGGCGCAGTTCGTCCCATACGAGTATCAAGCGACTTCGAGCGCGTCTCGCCTCGTCCCCTCCTTTGTCGTCCTGGTTGTTCTCTCGCTGCTTGGGTGGTCTGCGGCGTTGTAGACGGGTGCATAACGTTGCTAGCGGTCTCAATAGATGTATGATTATGCCTTTGTAAACCTCTCGTGGTTTTGTTGCGCAGGATCGAGGAGCTCAGTCAGGTGAACAGGTTTCGAAGCACCGGCCAGTCTGCTTCATTCGCAATCCTCCTGTTTGGATTGCCTGTCAGACGCTGCGCGGCCAGCAAGTGTCTATTGCGAGCGATGGGGTTGAGACAAGAAATTGTACAGCACGGCATGCATTCTACCGCTCCGCCCACCCGGGTCCATTGACCGTCTTCTCGAGCGTCGCGAGCACGCCCCTCGACCCCGGCTTCCGGCCCTCAATGCAGCGGATCCCGGTCTCTTCAAGCGAGCGCAGCAGCGGCCGCCACACCTCGTCGCTTGTCGGCGAGACTACACCGCGCTGGGCGATCTTGCCGTCCAGGACGAGGAGCGCGCCTAGCGCAATGGGCTGCGCGAGAAAGCGGTCAGAGAGTCTCACACCGACTGATGCAACAGCAAAGAGGAGGGGCGACGCACCACACCGACGGTCGTGGCCATTGCGGAAGCTTCGTCAGTCCCGTACTGTGAGTGAAGTCGGTCAGTCTCCATCGCAGTCTTCACCGTTGCTTGGACGGCACGAATTGCGTACCTGTACAAGAGTTGAAGTGAAGAGCTCGTCATCGCCAGCACTGGAGCGGGTCGTGACCTCGTGGTGCAGGACAACCGCATCGCGCTCGTCCGGAAGATACCGCAGTCGGTTGGCGAGGAGTGTCGACAGCAGATCGAGAGGCGCCGCAGGTGCGGATGGCAGAGCTGGCAAGTCCACCGGCTCGCCACCGTCGGGCGAAGGAAGTAGCGCGAGGCTGAGAAGTCGAGCGGTCAGTGCGAAACGGTGCAAAAAGCGGAATGTCACGCACTCATGCATCGTGCTGAGGACATCAGCCACCTCTGCATCGGTGGCACCTGCGAGAGTGGTGCGCAGCGCATCGTCGACGGAGAGTGTCGAGCCGCTTCGCCGCAGGCATGCCTCGACAAGACCTGACCAGCTGGTTGGCAGCTCGTCCAGCGGCTCGAGGCTCAGCAGGCCGACGCGCTTGAAGACATCGACGACGCGAGAGAAGCCCGGGTAGCGCAGCGTGCCGCGCAGGAGGGTCGGGATGTCCTCCTCGAGGCCGTATTGCGGGATGTACGAGAGCGAGTCGCGGTTGGCGACGCCCTCGAAGGCGAAGCCACGAAGAAGTGGGACCTCGGAGAAGCTCTGCGTCAGAAGGCGGTCGCCAGGGACGGTGACGTCCCGACTGGAGAGGCGGAACGCCGCCGGATTGAGCGCGGCGGTGAGGACGCCGCGAGGAGACCATCTGCAGCAAGTAGGTGAGCTTCGTTGCGAGCGAGCGAGTTGGCCCAACGTACGAGAACTTGTAGCCGAGTGGGCCGTTGCTGAGCTCCGGGCTCGGTAGCCCGCCACAGAATGAGACAAAGGACGAGATCTGCAGGTGGATCTCGGGTCAGATACAGCCCACGCAGTCAAGCGGTTTGCGCGTGCCTTGTTTCCCGTCTTGCGAGCATCTTGGATGAGGCGCATGGCTGTAACGTGGTCGATGCCCGGGTCCTGCCGAATGGGCGGTCAGTACCGCTCGAGGAGGCAGGGAAGATGAGGCTCACAAGACCCAGCTCGTTGAGCAATACCACATCCGACTCGGCAGCACTGCGAGATATATGTGAGCGCGTTGTCATTGAGAGTGTTGTTCCCGCACGCACCGCTCGTGCAGTCCACGCATTTCAGGCGAGTTGTACGACGCCGTAACGAGCGATACGCCATGCTGGATGCACAGCTCGGCGACCTTCACGTGCATCGGGGCGGGCAACAGGCTGGAATGCGCTATGCGTCAGCTGGGAGGCCATTACACAGCGATGGCGAGCAAAGGAAAGCGCACCTGAGGACGACGTCTGCCCCGCTGATCAGGCTCTTGAGCGCCTCTGCATCGCCAGCATCGAGGTAGGCTGGAATGACGTTACGATGTGTCGATGAGAGCAGTTCAGCAGCGGGGAGGTCGTTGCTGGCTGGAGAGGGAGTGGAATGAGCGTGAATCATGGGGAACGATAACCGGTACGCACCGAGAACGACATCAAGTTCCTTCCGAGCTGCTAGCGTACGAACGGCAGGTCCTGCAACCAGCCTGTGTCATCCGAATCAGCCTTGCTCCCAGAGAAGCGAGCAGGGGATTCCGACGCACCCGGCGCCGAGGACAACCGCCTTCTTCCGCCTCGCCTGCACCTTCGCATCCGCCAACAGGTCGTACAGGCCCTCATGTCCCTTTGCCAACCCACCGTCCTTGACGAGCGTGGCTCGCTGCAACGCCTCCCGAACCTCCTTGCCTTGCTCGCCAGTCCGCTCAAGTCGCGGGTCCTCCAGGAGATACTGTACGTAGGGCAGCAGCGCAGCCGAGAAGTGCTCGGTCGCATCGAGGGGAAAGGCTGATGGGAGGATCTCGACGGAGGAGATCTGGGTGGACGAGGGGTGCGCGGCGCTGTGCGTTTGGGAAGGTCAGCTGCAGAGCGACGATTGCTATGCGTTCAGCAGCGCACTCGCGGTGGAGACGGTCTGCGGCAGCCTCGTACTGGACAATTGGGTCGTCGAGCGTCGTGGCAGCCTTGACGAACTCGAGACCGCCCTGCTCAGCAAGAACGTCAGAAGGATTCGCGCCAATTGTGAGCCATGTGACGCACACCGAAGTCGCACGAGACGTCGACAATCGACACTAGGCGACTGCTCGGGTTCTGCTGCAGCTCGGCGAGCTGGGCCGTGGTCAGGAGGCGAGGGCAGTCTGGGTGCCAGAACCCGCCGTTAAGCAGAACCGTGGTGAATGGCGCAATCTGTGGACCAAGCAAGGTCCATTGTCAAAGCTCCAAGCGATAGCCCGGCGTATGAGCTGCGCACCTTGCTGTGGAAGACGGAGTCGAAACGGGAAGGGTGCAGGCGATACTCTTCCCGGTCGAACGGCTGGCCGTCGCGGTGAACGAGGTAGTCACCCAACTCGAGGTGGCAAGCGTAGACTGTGCGGCTTGCGTCTGCGCGTACTCTCATCAGGAGTCACATCGACTCGAAGAGCGAATGCGGGGACGTACTCTCGCCACGCGGCAGTTCTGCGAGCTGGTCCGCCTTGACCCACTGCACGCCGAGCTCATCGAGTGCTTTACGCGCCCCGCTCCCGACCTTTCCGCGCCCAGAAATGGTGAAGACGAGCTGTGCAAGAGGAAAGGTCAGCAAGCTAATGAACAGCTGAGTTCGAACCACGCACCGGCTCGTCC
Source organism: Rhodotorula paludigena (assembly GCF_050403205.1). Lineage (NCBI taxonomy): Eukaryota > Fungi > Basidiomycota > Microbotryomycetes > Sporidiobolales > Sporidiobolaceae > Rhodotorula > Rhodotorula paludigena. The sequence continues at coordinate 119,345 of NW_027481429.1, read as the reverse complement.
AGGCCATCAAGCGCGCCCCTCCTAATCTCTTCGCCCACCCTCCTGATCTCACTCTCCACCGTGCTCACTCGTCCCGCTTGCAATGGCCTGACGAGACTCAAGAAGGGGTTTGGCAGGCCTTTCGCCGCGAGCAGCTTCGTCCCGAGCTGCGACAGCCCGTCGGCCATGCCGCTATACCCGGCGAGGAAGCCGAAGCCGATCGTTCGCTTCCCTTCTCGTACAGGGGCGGTGGCCGAGTCCGAGCGAGCAGGCGATGCAGAAGACGGGGCGGAGGTGATTAACTCATAGTCGATGAAGCGAGTGGAGGCGGTCGACGACGATTCGAGGAGGGTTCGCAGAAGCGGGAGGTTGTAGGTCTGGCCCTTGTGTACGTGGAAGAAGGCGAGATGCGCCGCGGGTTTGTTAGAGGAAGGGCCTGCATCGGTCGGCAGTGTCGAGGCTACCGGCTCCTTTACGCCGACGACGACATCGCAGTCTCTTGGATCGAGCCGCTGGACGATCGTCGCTCCGGCCTGTGCGGTAACCGTGGGTCAGTACAAAAAGGGACTTTGCAGCGCGGCGTTTCGGCGCACCTGCTCGTACTGGCTGGTGGGGATGGCCCTCTTCGCACACTGTTCCACGAGGACGTCGTGACCGTCGGCGACGAGCTGCTCGATGGCCACGGGGCTCAGAGCAGCGCGCCGTTCCCAGATGCGCGCAGGGTCCTCCGCCCGCAAGCCGAGGATGGCGAGGGAGCGGGGCGAGGCGTGTAGCGCACGAGCGAGAGTGCAAGGCGGGCGATAAGCTTGTCGGAGGGTGCGCGTGAGCATGTCGTGCTCTGGGCGTCACTAGCGTGAGCGCGGGAAGCAGGAGAGAGCCGCACACGCTGTCCGCCCCACACGACCACGCGGCGCGCGACGGCAACCCGTTCGGACGCGCTGTACAAGGTCACATGACTTGCGGGTGCTCACAGCGGCGACAGAGTAGCAGCGTAGCCGTCAGGCGCTCGTACCTGCACAGCTTGCAGGGTACGAGTGTCCGCAGCAATCTCGAATGGCGTGTGAGGGCGGACTCGGAGCCAGTAGCTCGCCGTAGCAAGGCAGAGGAGCAAGTTCCGGGAGGATCTTTACTGCTCCACCACAGCGCAGTAGACTCGAGACCGGCTAGGCAGTCCTGCTGTGCGAGGTGACAGCGAAGGCGGAGGACAAGAAGTTGGTTGACCTCGGACCGCAACGCCGACGATGGCGCATCTCGCGCCGGTCGTGCCCTGGCCAGCTCCGCACGGTGCAGGAGACGCGACTGAAGCAGCCGGTGCAATCTGCGGCCCCGTCGTCCCGAGCCTCTCGCACTTCCAGGTTTCCCTCCGCGCTGCTTCGCGCCGCACTTCGCCCCCGACGTCAGAGCCTGGGCGCTGCTTCGTGCCGCAGCGCCGCTCTCAAGCGCAGGAGAACGCGACTGACGCGCCTGTCCCTCTCGAGGAGCTGAGCTGGAGCGGACGGGAGGTCGTGTGGAGCCGAGCAGGAACCGTCTTTCGCTCCTTCTCGTTCGACGAGCACGAGCAGGACGTGACCCAGGCGCTCTTTGTCGAGCTCGATATTCCCGCACCGGAATCCGTCGACGCAGCAGCCGCCTCGAGCCAAGCTTCGACCTCAGCCGTTCGCCTCGACGAAACCGCATCTTCCGTCTTCGGCCCATACCGCCGCCCAGCTCCGTCTGCCTGGTCCGATGATCCCCTGCCACTCCCACGCGAGCCGCCGGCATCATCGTCGTCGCCCACTCCCCAGGCGCCGACCCGCGCTCGCACGCTGCTCATCCTCCTCTCTACTCTCGCCTTCGCCTACCCGGTCCAGGAGGGCGGCTCAATCCCCTTTCCCCTGCCCTTTCGCGTCTCTCGAGCGTGGCCGCTAGCAGGAAGCGGCGTCCTGCTCGAGAGAGCTTCGGCGACTGGCGGCGAGGTGTCGGGCGCAGCGTGGTACTCGCTCTCGGGACCCTTCGATGAGTTCCGACCCGTCTCAGTATCCCGCGATGCTGCGACCGATCCCGCTTCCAGTACCTCGCTCCCGCTCAGCGACATGGACGAACGGATCGTCTTCCTCTCGAGTCCGGCGCTCCCGCTCAACGCGCCAGCCGCGCTCGTCAGCACCAACACGCGCGAAGGGAAGGTGCGCATTTGGCAGTATGCGCGGGTGGATCCGGGCGCTCTTGGCGTTGAAGATGCGGTTGGATCGGCGGGGGCCGACATCCTCGCCGACCTGCCTGCCGACGTCAAGGGCAAGGGCAAAGCGCGCGAGTCGATGAGTGGGTCGGCGACCGGTGAAGGCGGCGCAGTGCCGACACATGGCAGCGCCGCGATGGACCGCGGCCGCACGAGCCTAAGCGGCACGAAGCGCAAGCATGGCGGCGCCGGCGCACCAGGCGACGAGCTCGATGGCACCTCGAGCTTCAGCTACGGGTCGTCGAGCCGCGCCGACGAGCGCTCTGTGCGTCGCGCCAGTGCCGGAGGACAAGGCGGCAATCGACCTCGGACGTCGACCGGGGGGCTCGGCGCGAGCGGGCTCAGCCGCGTGCTCGACGGGCAGGACGAGCTGCTTGAGGCGCTCGGCCACAGCGCCGAGCCGCTCGTCGGCGCGCACGCCGGCGTCTCCCGCCGTCCGGGCATCACCGTCGCTGACCGCCGCACGAGCATGACGCGCAACGAGCTCAGCGTCACGATGGACCGAATGGTCCTGAGCCAGAGTCAGGCGGTTGGCGGCGGACTCGGCGCCGCGGGCCTCGACATGGACCGTGAGGCTACGGTGCTCCTCGGCGAAGGCGACGGCCCGGGTGAGGCCAAGAGCGAGATCGTGCTGCAGCAGGTCTGGGAAGCCGAGCTGGGTAACCTCAGGTACGTGCAGCTCCGCTTCCTGTCGAACCTGGCTCGTATACATTAGCTGACATGATGCGCCGTAGGACCGACGGCATGGCGGCGTGGCTGTTCGACTCGCGCACCGCCACCTCTTCGACTCTCGCCATCCACCTGCCTTCGGCTCAAGTCCTCCTCCTCGTCCAGCTCACCTTCGCCCAGGACGGCACACTTTCGGTCGCTCCGATGCGAGAGCTTCAAGCCGTCTCCGCCACGCCCGTCGTTGCGACGCGTCCCAACGTCTTCGACCTTCTCTACCTCCGCCCAGACCGTTCCCTCGCCCTCATTACCGCCGAAGGCCGCGAAGTCAACGTTCCCTCACCGAAGCTGCCAGATGGACGCGTCATACGCTCGCTCGATGGCGACTTCAGCGCAGTGGTCGCGTTCGCCCTGGACAACGGTTCACGACTTCTCACCCGCCTCGACCCTCCCGCTCAAGGGCTCGCCGGCCGGTACCTCCAAGCTCTTGGCCGAGTGCTCGAGCTCGACAGCTTTGACGAGCTTCTGCGCACCGTCACCGCCCGTCAAGCGGCGGAGGATCCGCTCGCTGCCCTTAAGGAGGTGCTGCACGAGCTCTTTGGCCTGCGGAAGGCGGAGGAGCCGGTCGATCCGTTCGCCGCAATGCTGGGCAGGGTTGAGCGCGTCGCACCGTCCCCGTCTTTCTCTCACCTTCGCTCGAGTGCGAAGTTGGATCGACCACCTCGCGTAATTCCGCTCGACTCGCCCCTCTCGCCACAACAGGACGCCATTCTGCGCGCGCTGCACCTCGTCGCTCAGGACGCTCGACTCGTGACGGCGACGCAGCACGACTTTGTCTCGACCGGCAAGCTCGTCGCGCGGCTCGCAGGCGCATGCGGATTGCTCGGCTGGGTCGACTACTACCGGCGCCTCCTCGGTCCTGCGCTGGGAGAGACGTTCGTAGGTAAGGGCTTCAGTCTGCCCGTATCAGCGCTATTACGCCTTACTGAAACCATCCTTCCGCAGCGCCTGTCGCCCGGGCAACCCATCTCCCCTCGACCCCGCCCGATCTCTTCTTTCACCTCGCTTCGATCCTCGCCAACAAGCCATCCTCGCTCTCGTTCGACTTTGGGCCTACATCGTCTGCCTACTTTGGCTCGGGTCCTCCGCCGAACCTGCGCACGAAGCAGCTCATCTCCCTCTTCACCTCATTGTCGTCGCCTTCCTCCGGCTCGACGACAATCATGCGCGCTCACAGCACCGTCCTCGCAATGCATACTGAGCACGGATGGTCAGCATCAACACTCGCCGAGCTCTCCTTTGGCGCTGCGCTTCCGCTACGCGAGGCCGTCCGCATGTGCCAGCTCGACGCGCCAGAAGGCTGGCCGAAAGCGGCGTATGAGCTCATCGGGCGGCCGGACCTTGCGCGTCAGGTCGATGCCGCGGCGGCCACGCCTGTTCGCGGCGAGACGGTGCCAGCGGGACGGATGGCGGTGCCATCCATCGATTCGCTCGTGCGAGACGTGACGAGCGAGGAGCGGGACTCGCGCGGCGTGCGCGGCGAGGGCGAGCGTTCGCGTCCCATAGCACGAGCGGCAAGGTTCAACGAGGACAAACGTCTCGAGGAGGTCGCGCGGATGCTGCAGTTTGAGCAACCGGCTGTCGTCAGCGCCGGCGAGCGGACGCTGTATGTCTCTCTCTCTCACCCTGCTCTGGGTTACGCGGGTCCTGACCTTTTGATTACGCCGCAGCGACCAGCTCACGCCGCAAATCCAGCAGAGCGTCTTGGTCGCGCTTTCGCAGCGCACACTCGCGCTTCCGATCGGCCAGGGAATGTTCCTCTACCGCTCGAAAGTCTCGCTCCCGTCCGACTCGATCGCCATCCCGCGAATCGATACGTCGGCCCGCATCATCCCGATGTCTTCGCCCGTTCCGCTCGCCGACAAGGAGCCGCGCGACCCGAACAACCCGGCCATCCCCGACCGCATGGAGTGGCCCGAATTCCACGCCGGCGCTGCCGCAGCACTCCGCCTGCGCTTCGACACTCGCGGCGTCGACAGCTCGCAGATTTCGTTCAACCGTCCGGGCGACCTTGACTCGCGCCATGCTGGCATGCTCCTCGGACTCGGCTTGACTGGCCAACTCGGCAACATGCTCTCGAGCCAGGCGTACGAATATCTCAAGGCCAAGCACGATCCGACCTCGCTAGGCGTCCTTCTCGGTCTCGCCGTCTCGTACCTCGGCACGAGCGATCCGACCGTGACGAGCGTTGTTTCGATCCACCTTCCTGCACTTCACCCGCCGCGGTCCTCTACGCTCAACGTGTCCGGCATGGCGCAGGCCGCTGCCGCCGTGTCGCTCGGCCTCCTACACTTCGGCACGGGCCGCCGCACCTACGCCGACGTGCTCATGCGCGAGATGTGCAGCATCACCGTCAGCGCCGTCGAAGACGCGTCCCTCTGTCGCGAAGCGTACACGCTGTCGTGCGGCTTCGCGCACGGCATGATTATGCTCGGTAAAGGGCGCGACCTCAGCGTCAAGGAGGTCGACCACCTGCGCACTTTCCGCCTCCTCATCCTCGGCGAAGGCAGTGGGTCCCTTCCCGGTTCGCATTCACACACCTCGAGCATCGACGTCAGCATCACATCGCCCGCCGCGACGGTCGCGCTCATGCTCATGTACCTCCGATCTGAGCGCAAAGACGTCGCCGACGTCTTCGAGATCCCGTCCTCGGTTCGCAACCTCGACTATGTCCGCAACGATCTCCTTCTGCTCCGCGTCATTGGGCGCAATCTCGTGCGGTGGAAGTCGATTGCCAAGACGAAGGAGTGGATCGAAGCCGAGGTCCCGCCGTTCCTCAACGAGGCCGTTCGCGACGGCAAGGCCCCCGTCGACCCCGACCTCGAGATCGCGCGATGGACCATCATCGCCGGCGCGTGCTTTGCGATGGGCCTGAAGTACACCGGCACAGCAGCGGCGGAAGCGCATGCGACGCTCATTCACTACCTCGACCGGCTCACGCGAGCGACATATCTCAAGAGTGCGCTTGACTTGCACCGCTGTACTCATACGCTGTCCGCTGACCTGCTGTGCTTGTGCAGCGTCAACAGTGCAAGGCAAGATCAAGCGTCACGCTCTCCGGAACACACTCGGAGTCGTCGCCCTCTCGCTTTCGATGGTCATGGCGGGCACGGGCGAGATCAACGTCCTTCGCCGGCTTCGCGTCGCGCACGGACTCTTCAGCGAGGGCGTAACGTACGGGTCGCACCTCGCGACACACATGGCGCTCGGTCTTCTCTTCCTCGGGCAAGGGCAGTACACGCTCGGCAACTCGGATGCTGCCGTCGCCGCTCTGCTCCTCGCGCTGTACCCCGCTCTGCCGGCGACAGCGACCGAGAACCGCGCCCACCTCCAAGCGTACCGCCACTTGTGGGTACTCGCCGTCGAGCCGCGCTACCTCGAAGCGCGCGACGTCGACACGCACGAGCCCGTCTTCCTCCCCGTCCGCCTGCGTCTCGCTGCCGAACCTGATCAACTCGCCGGCGCCAAGCCCGAGGTGCGCGCGAAGCAGCTCGTGGCGCCGACGCTCCTGCCGAACCTGTGCTTGATCGAGACAATCCAGATCGACTCGCCCCGCTATTGGTCCTTCTCGCTGCGACTTTCGGCCAACGCGACTCATCTCGCCCGCTTCCTCGCCGACAGCACGCTGCACGTCAAGCGCCGCACTGGCCACCTGTCGTACGCGCAAGACCCCCGCGGCATCCGATCCATTTTCACGCGCTCGAAGAGCGAAACGGGTTCGGCCGTCCTCGACTTTGGCGAGACGGCTCGTATGCTTGTCCCGTCGGTGCCGTCGTCGCCATCGTCGAACGTCAACGGATCGAGCAGTCTACGCGACTTCGTCCAGGCCTTCTCCGGTGACGCCGAGGCTATCGCCTTGACGCAGGCGCTGTGCCGCTCGCCTGACGCCATGTCCGGCACGCCGTCTGCTTTCGAGGCATTCGCAGCGAGCGTCCTCCTTGAGTGCCTCACGAAGGACAAGCGTGACGTTGCACAGGTGTACCACGCGATGCACGAGGCATATCGCACAGTCGAGGCCTTGTCGCGCGGCGCCGATGGACCTCTTGCGCTCATCCAGGCGGCCGACCTCCGCTTCGTCGTCGACTCCTACCGAAGGGGCACGTTCAAGACGCTCTTCTCGAAGCCCGCCTCGACTTCGTCCTCGTCCTCCAAATCGTCAACCTCATCGGGCGGCTCCGTCTCGCGCGAGCCACTATTGCACCCTGCCTTTATCGACCATGTCGCCTCATCGCTTTCGGCGCTCGGCACTTCCGCGCTCGACGCGTGCGCCGACGAGCTGCGTGCCTACCTCACCGCGCCTGCCGCTGCTCAACCGTCCACGCTCGAGCGGGACAAGGCGGCTGCGCTTGCGCTCGCGCAGCAGCACCTCCGTCTTCCGTGCCTCGAGGCGCTCGCGCAGCTGCGCTCGCTCGTGCGCAGCGCGATGGACGATGAGGGGCGGAGCGCGGACGAGGTCGCGCTGCTCGTGCGCCGGACGCGGAAGGGGATCGAGGAGAGGCGCGGGAGGGGCGCAGCATGGAGCGGCGAAGCAGAGGACTGGATGCTCGCTTGCTGGACGGCGAGGTAGATCCGCTCGGAAGCTCTCGCAACAGCTGACGTATGCATTGCGCTCGTCGACCGTTACGGGCGCGGGAGTCGCTACGGAAGACTGGCACGGAGAGGATCTGGGTATGGTAGCTAGTCGAGACTCGACACGGAAGAGACGCGAACGCGGCGCTTTGCGAGCGAGTGAGGCGACTCGCCGGCGTCGGAGTGTGCAGGTGAGCTCTCTCGGCTGTACGGGCTGCCCGCCGGGCTCGACGACGCAGACGAGGGTCGCCGATAGCCATGGCTTTCCAGCGTCTGTGGAGTCCCGTCTTTAGTAGGTGATGCGAGCAATCGGACGAGAGAGTTCGGACCTTGACGAGTTCCTGCGCAACAGTCGGAAAGAGGCGGTCAGGCATTGCGCACAACCAGTTTCATGGACGCATGGCTCACCTGGATCAGACTCTGCAACCATTCGATGCGGTTGCGCAACCCGTACTCTTTGCCCAGCCACAATCTTTCCGGCTCCTTCCGCGGGAACCACGAGAGCATCTCTGCCCCCTTGCTGTACGCGAGCGACGTGCGGTTGTACAGCCATAAGGCGCAGTCTGCGAGCACCTTGCCCTTCTTGCCGTTCGCCTCGAACATCGTCTCGGCGAGCCAGACAATGTCGCGCCCGAGGACCTTGCGCCCGTCCCACATGAAGCGGTACGTGTCGAGCAGCCCTTGCTCAGTCACGCCGCCGTACTGAGCGAACGTGCCCGCCTTCTCGAGGAGGGCAAAGATGTACAGGTGGAGCATTGCGGCGTGCTGCTCGTCGCCGTCGGTCGGCGCGGCGTACGCCGCCTCAATGAGGTCAAAGAGGAGCGCGCATGGCTTTGAGACGAGCTGATGGAACGAGGTCTGCGAATGCTCGCCAAGCCCGGCGTGGCGGAGCATGACCATGAGGAGAGACTCGCGGTGCGTCGCGACGTCGAGGCGGAGCGTGAGCGAGAGGTCGCGCCTCGCGTGGCCCGTCGGCGAGGCCAGGTCTGTGTGAATTTCGGCGGTCGACTCATGGAGACTGCAGCACTTGTATGTGAGCGGGAGACGGCCAAGTGCGAAACGAGGCAGGTACTCACTGCTGCACGTTCCGCGGCGCGTAGCCGAGCGGGTGACTGCCGATCACGATCATCGTGTTAAGTTCGAAGTCCTGCGTCGAGGGAATGACGGCAAGCGAGTAAGCTGGATGTCAGCTCCTAGCGAGGGAAGATCAGCCGCACCACCCCCTTGGGACTGTCTTTCCAGAGCTTGCGAATGAGCTCGATAGCCTGAACAATGGTCGCATGCGCCGCCGAGCGCCTCTGCCCTATCGCACTGTCGTCCGTTACTTTGTAATAGAGCATCTGGTCGATGTTCTGCGACACCGTTCCCCGTCAGTCGTCACGCCAGCCTCTCGCGGGGTCAACGCTCCTGACCTGCTCAAGTTCCGTGGCGACCTGGCTGAGGTACCGCGCCAGCTGTCCCTCGCGCGAGTTTCCGAGACTAGGCCACGCGTGGAGGACATAGATCCCGAGCGCCGCCGTGCTCGTCACGTAAAACTCCTGCGCGCGGAGCAACGCGGCGTGCGCGTGGTCCGCGTCGGCGGCGAGGTGCTGGCGCGCGGCTTGCTCAAAGAGCTGGAACGTGCAGGCGAGCTCGCCCAGGTTGGAGAGGGAGCACAGTTCTTGGGTGGCCGAGTGCCCGTCTGGAGGAGGGTAGAATGGGTAGGGCGCGATCGCGCCGTGTGCGTTGACGTCGGCCATGGAAGCTGGGTGCGAGGAGGCGAGCGAAAGAAGCAGCAAGTCAGGAAACAAAAGCGACGGGGACTCGCTTCGGACATGCCGCGGGACACAAAGGAGAGCCAGCCAGCAAGCAGCAACAGTCAGACAGGAGACATGAAGTGGAAGCAGAAGCGCTGAGAGAGCCGGTGTGATTCCTTGATACTCATACAGGCAAAAGCTACAAGGCGGTCCGGTTCAGTTCGAGGCTACAGGGCGAAAGGGGTGCAGTGGATGACACGCACAGAGCCGGCACCTCGCAACGCCATCCTCGAGCCAAACGAGAGCGTCTGGAAGCCTCCTCTGCGCATTCGAAGTCGAAATATCGTGTCAGCGGCCAGGAGGTGAGGTCAGATGATCCGCGTGGTGACGAAGAGCGCACGGGAAGTACGAGACAAAGTAGAAGACGAGGGCGACGCATTGGATCGCTCCGCAGACGAGCGTAGCGAGGTACGAGTGTTTCTGCGGAAGAAGATGTCAGCGAGTGGAAATGGATCAGAGCGAGAAGAACGAGTGAGAGCGACGTACGACGAGCGCGAAGAAGAGGGTGAGGAAGAGCGAGCCGAAATAGGCGGCGGTGAAGGGCAGGCGCTCGGTTCCGAAGATGTGCTTGATGTGCGCGACTGGGCCTTGCAGAACGGCGAACCTGATAGTGCGAACGAGGGTCAACACCGTCGCAGGAGAGCCGCGCGGAAGGAAATGAGGCTGACCCTGTCATGAACAGAATCTGCGGTGGCAATTGGCAGCGGTTCAGTTCATCGCCGTACAGCTTTCCGAGACAGCAAGTAGGAGGACGGAGCATCGCGACGCACGCTTCCGAGCGAGAAGGCGACCTGGTCACGCGGGAAGAACGAGGTCAGTCTGAGCGCGCGGACTGACCGCGAAAGCGGGAGTGGGACGCACGGCAAACTTTCTGGGTTTGAGGGCGAGCATGGGGAGGCCGATGAAGAAGGCGACGGCGAAGCAGGCGGCGGCCCCACCGATGCAGCAGAGGAAGCCGAGGAAGCGCTCCCATCGCGAGAGGGCAAAGTAGCTGTTGCGGGAGCGACTTCGTGCTTAGTCCACGAGCCCAGTGCGGTCTGTCCGAGTGCACGCACGCCTCTTCCTCGTTGGAGCGTTCGTTAGAGCGGAGGGGGATGCCGCCGGAGAGGGCGGCGGTGAAGCGGGCAAAGGGCGACTGCTCCGAGGCGGGCTGCTGCGAGTCGTCGTTGGTGCCCTGTGCCCACCGGACTGCTCGCCCCACGGTGGCAAGGGAGCGAGATGGGCGTGATGACGGCCGTCCGGGTCAGTGGGGGAACGGCGAGCAGCGACGACGAGGGGAGAGGTGCGCACAGCCCTGGAGGTTGGCTCGCCAGTTCTGTTCGGCCATTCTCGCTGCTCGCGTGCGCTCTGCAAGAGTCGACGAAGCGGCAGAACGAGAGCCGCCTTCACCGCCTCGAGCCCACTCGAGGCTTGCCTCGCTTCCGCTCGCTCCCTCGAGCTCGTGCTTGCCTGTGGAACCCTGCGTGACGTTGCTGCAGCTCGCACACGCGCACCGTCCGAGTCTCGATTGCTCGCGTTGCCTGTGTCGCCCTCCGGCTCGCCATCCGCCCCGCTTCCTTCCCTAAGCTATCTCGCACGGTATACCCGCGTGTGAGCTCATCCGCGACTCTGTATGCACCTCGAGTCATCGATACAACATTACTGACCCGCGCGTGCATCGTTCGCAGCCTCGCTCCGCCCTCTCGAGCTCCCGTCCAGCCCCACCTGTCCCTCTCGCCTCATCAACCCCGTCTCGTTTAGCTCCGAAAACACCATGCCCGCCGAGCCGACGCCGACCACCCTCACGCCCGAGCCAGGGTCGCACTCCAAGACGTCCTTCCCGCTCGACGTCCGCTTCCCCGTCTACTCGATCGCCTTCACCGACGACAACACGGTCGTCCTTGCGGGAGGCGGCGGCAGCAGCAGGACTGGCGTAAAGAACCGACTGGTGAGCCTCACCTCTGATGAGTGCGAGAGGATGATGCCAAGTGCCGGCGGAATGTCCCGTTCAGAACGCTTCGCGGAACGAGCATCCAGAGGGAATGCTTCTCGGGCAGCTGCGGAATCTCGAGCAGCACGCACTGACTATCCTTCACCCGCAGTCAATGTACACGGTCGACGTCAAGAAGCGCCAGCTCTCGCTTGTCGAGGAGCACGAGCTGTCGAAGGAGGAGGATGCGCCTATGACGGTCGCGGTGCACCCGCCAGTGCGTTCACTGCCTTGCGCCAGACCTCACCTCACCACAGAGAGATTGATGAAGCGATGTCGCGCAGACCAAGGCAATGGTGGCGGGAATCAACTCGTCGGCTCCCGAGCTGGAAAAGGGCACCAACGAGAACGTCCGCTTCTTCAGCTACGATGACAACTCGTGCGCTGGCTATCCTCCCTTGATCATGCGTGTGGGGTCGTACTGATATCTTCGGGAGTTCGCGGCTCACAGCATCAAGTACGAGAAGCGCAAGCAGACCATCTCTTCGACCGATCCCGACCACTATCAGGTGCGCCAACCACCATCTCGTAGGTGAGAACCACCACGCCAACAGTTTTTCCCTCATGCTGCAGAAAGTGACCGCCTTCTCCCGCGCCGAGTCGTCCCCGCTCCTCGCCGTCGGCTCGACCAACTCGGAGCTTTCACTGCTCTCGTACCCTGCGCTCGATGAGGTCCTCCCGACACTGACCTACGACGGCGAGGAGATTTACGACGCCGACTTCAACGACGACGGCGACATGGTCCGTTGCTGGCTCTCATCCTCTCCTTCCTTTCCTCAGCTGAACAGATTGACAAACTCTTGTTGGCACGTGCAGCTCGTCGGCACGTCCTCGAACAAGCTCTGTGTCTGGTCGACCAAGGTAGCCGACAAGAGCGCGGCGCCCGAACCGGTGCAGGTCATCGAGCGCCCGGTGCTCAAGAAGGAACTCGCGTGCACGTTCCGCGCAGCAAAGTGCGTCGGCCGGACGAATCAGCTACATTCCAGGTCTCCTAAAGGCAAGGCTACTGATTGTAGGCATGGTCTTTGTGCAGGTTCGGCCGCCACCTGACCGCGTCCAACCTGTACACGGTCGTCAACGCGTCGCCGGCGGGCAAGGTGCGCAAGCCGCCGGCGGGGAGCAAGAAGGCGTTCGTGAGCCTGTGGGACGCGCGCGCGTGGAAACTCCTCAAGACGCGCACCGTCAGCCAGAAACCCGTCACCGCGTTCGATGTCAGGTACGTGAGACTTCGCGCTTGGTCCCGCAGCTTGCCGCATGGCATACCGGCTGACTTGCCGACCGATGTTCGTTGCGCAGCGACGATGGCACGCTGCTCGCTTACGGTTCTTCCGACTTGAGCGTCGGCATTCTCGATGCAATTACCCTTCGCGTGCGTCTTTCGCCTCTCCCGTTTCGCGCCTCCCTCGCTGACGGTATGACGTCCCGCCAGCCGATCCTCACTGTATTGCACGCGCACGACTTCCCCGTCACGTCGCTCAAGTTCAACCCGTCCGCGTCGGTCCTCATCAGCGGCAGCGCAGACAACTCTGTGCGCGTCATCGAGGTCCCGACGCTCGCGCAGCGGGGTGCGCTCCACCCCCTCTTCTGTCGGACGACCAGCGAGAGACTGACGCTCGAGACGCGCAGGCGGCAACTCGACGACGTACACGGTTCTCATGACGCTCCTCATCCTCGTCCTCGCCATCGTCATCCAACAGACCTTTGGGGACGAGCTCCTGCGCGCGGCGAGGTCTGCCTTGTGACTAGTCAACACGCTCTCGTTTGTCGTCGAGATGTGAGTGGTGGCCGTTCGTTCGCGGTGTGCCATACTCAGCGGGAGAGACGGGGCTGTAACGTGTCTCTTCTCCGCTAGTTGTGTCGCCGCGCGTTTGACTGCCCTCACGAGTGACTGCTGCACTGTTCTGCGAGCCGCACGAAGCGCTTTGGAGAGCTTTGCAAGTCGCACCTGTCCTCCGTCATCAGCACGCGCGGCTCCTCACGCTCGACTTCACTCGCGCCGAGCTCGAACAGCTCTGACAGCGATCCACGAGCTCGCAAGCGCTAGACAGAAGCTACTCAGGCAGTCCTCCGCGCTCCTGTGCCCCTCTGCGCCGTCGCTCGATCCGCACCGCCTCGCTTCCTTCCGGCTCTCGCACCGGCTCGCCTGAACCCAGGTGCGTGCTGGCAGTTTCCCGTCAGAAGGGCCAGCACCGACGGCCTGCTGACTGGATTGCCGTGACAGCACAGTCCCGCCTCTACTCTCCCTCTGCACCCGCCCCACCTGCGACCATGTCGGACCGCGACAACCTCCTCGCCATGGGCTTTCCCGAGGCCAACGTCACCAAGGCGCTCAAGGCGACACAGAACGCCGGCCTTCCCCAGGCGTGCGTCTCCTCTCTCGCTTCCCGTCCCACTCCGCTCGCACCGGGTTCGAGATCGGACGTGCTGACGCAGGCGATGGGGACGCAGGCTCGACTACCTCGAGAAGCACGCCGACGAGGACGCGAGCTTCTGGGAGGCGGCAGACGACGCGGACGAGGGCGACGCGATGGCGGTGGATGCTGAGGCAAAGGTGCGTTCCGCCCTTTGCATGCTTGAGCCGCCGCGACTCTGGTGGGAACGTTGTGCGCTGATGCATACTGGCGTTAATGGCGTGCAGAGCCTGAAATGCTCGGAATGCGGCAGTAGGTCTCTCGCCCTCTCTGCGCAAGTCGACGGCAGCTGACAACGCCCTTCCGCCGCCCAGAGTTCTTCCGCAATCAGGCGCTTGCACAGTACCACTCGACCAAGAGCGGCCACACCGATTTCGAGGAGTCAACCGAGGAGCTCAAGCCGCTCACTGAGGAGGAGAAGGCGCAGAAGCTGCAGGAGGTGCATCGCCTTACCCGACCCGTCGACACCCGCTGTCTTGCACAGAGTGCTGACTAACGCTCGAGGGTGGCTTCACAGCTCCGCGAGCGCATGGCCGAGAAGAAGAAGGCGCAGGCCAAGCTCGATGCCGAGGAGAACCGCCGCAACGAGGAGATCCGCCGCAAGTCGGGCAAGGACGAGGCCGCCGCGCGCGAGCAGCTCAAGCTGAAGGAGGCCGAGAGGCAGGCGGCGCTCAGGAAGAAGGGTGCGTTGCCGCTGCTCGCCTCGAAGCACGGAGCCGTCCCGCGAACGTCTGCAGTTTCTGAAGGTGCGGTCCGTGTTGACGCTTGCCAAACTGTCCGCCCGCAGAAAAGGCCGACGAGCTCGCCGCGCGCAAACGCATCAAGGAGCAGATCGAGGCCGACAAGCGTGCGCGCGCCGAGAAGGCCGCGCGCGAGAAGGCCCTGCGCGAGGGCCGCAACCCGGACGAGGCCGCCGCGGCCGTCTCTGGCGGTGCCGCTCCCGCGCCAGCTGTGCCTGCCGCTGCGTCCTCGGCGGCGCAGCCCGCAGGCGAGAAGAAGACGTTCGACTCGGCGAGGCTGCAGATCCGCGTGCCCGGCGGCGCGCCGCTTGTGCACTCCCTGCCGGGGACGAGCACGCTGCGCGAGGTGGTCGAGTGGGTCAAGGAGCAGACGGGGCTCGCGAGCGTCTCGCTCACGTGCTCCTTTCCGAGGTGCGTGGCGAAGCGCCGCTTCCCTATCCGTCGTTCCGCCTTCGGCGAGCACCCGACTTAACTTGCCCATGCGTCGATGCGCAGGAAAACGTACGGCGACGCCGACCTCGACAAGGACCTCAAGACGCTCGGGCTGGTTCCGTCGGCCGTCCTCCTCGTCCAGTAGAAACTCGCGCCGTTCCCGTCGATGCACTTTCCCCCAACTGCAAATGCCTCACACTCTACACGTGGCGTGGCGACGTGACGCTGCTCCATGAGTCGCCATTTCTTGCGTCCTTCATCGCCTGAAGGCTTCCGCTGCTCATAGTACCAGCCACTATGCTGCTCGCGAGGGTGCTGCAGTTTGAAAGCGACACATAGTCGAGCGTTGCTCATCCCGGAAATCCACAAGCACGCAAGCAACACAGACACAGAGAATGGTGCTTCGCCGATTCGGACGCCTCCTCATCGCCAGAACCGCCGGTCCTCTGACCACGACGCCACCCGCTTGTTTCCCCGACTGTGTCTTGGGCCTTGTCTCTCTGCTGCTCACAGCAACTTAGACCGTTACCTGCACCAACCGGAAGGCCCGAAAGAGCGCTTTCGCGCCGCTGTCACCCTCCACGTATACATCGTGAAGCTCCCCGTTCTGCGCTTGCGGATGGCTGCGATGCAGCCTGTTTCATTTTCGAGCGTGGCACAGCCGCTTCTGCCGCCCTCGCTGCTCCCCCTCTTGCATGACTGCCTCGATCACATCCCGACGCTCTGGTATGCCGAGCTCGAAGTCCTTCCAGAGCGTCGAGGGATGGCGCGCTCCATGCATACCTCTCGTCGAGGTCAGCGAGCGCGCGATCAAGCAGTTACAGGACCCAGAGGCGTTTGAGCGCGATGAAATGGCGTCTGGTAGGGGCTGGCTGGGCGACATCCTGTCGAGGCTCAGACGCCGCCCGACCCTGCCCGCCTCGCAACGCTTTGCGGAGGAACGGCGGAACTACGCTCGCGAGTTCGCGGGCTGGATGAGTTCGCTCCCGCTTCCTTTGCCAGTCTCCTGCTTCCGCTGACCCCTCTCACTTGGCGTGCAGTTTTGCCGGCCATACGTTTGGGTTTTCTGCACGACACGCTCGGCTCAGTGCCCGGCACGAGGTCTCTGGATGACATGTTCCGTCTCGGTTCGGAGCCTGCCGTCAAGAAGGCCGTCACCAACCTGCCATCCCTGCGCTTAACTCGAGATCAGCTTGTGCACCTTGCCGGTGCGCTCTCTATTTACCTATTCCTGAGTGTCCTCCCACAGCTGAGTGAGGGCCGACAGCACGCGGCATCATCCTTCCAGACGCGGATCCGCAGGCTCCGCCGGCGTACATTCCGCCTTTGCCCGCATCGAGCGTGCAGTGTGGAGTGCACTGCTCTGCGCTCGCATACTCTGCGCCTGAGGAGTACAGACAGGACCCACTTGCGGCCACAACGAGGCGTTTGGGCCCGATCCTCGGGCCCGAGAGGGAATGGCGCTGCTGCAACGCGCAAAGAACCTGAGTCGGTGCTCGCTTGTACTCTGCCTGCAAATGCGTCGTCCTTGTTGTTCCGTACGCCTGAATGGAGAGCATGCAGCTCGTGCTCCTTCCCGAGGTGCGTGGCGAAGCGCGGCGTCCCTTTCCGTCGTTCCGCCTTCAACAAGCACCCAACTAATATTGCCCATGCATTGACCCACAGGAAAACTTACGGCAACGCTGACCTCGACAATGACCTAAGAACGCTCGGGCTGGTCCCCTTGGCCGTCCTCCTCGTGCAGTGGTTCCTCCTTTCTTGCATGCTCCCAGCGCTCTCGCCTGCATCGTGAAGACTTTGAAACACACTGTGCTCTGTATGTGTGAGAGTTAAGAGTGTGCAGCGAGCAGGCAAGCGATGATGCGCGAGATACGAGACGGGACACGTCTCAATTGCAGAACTGTCGGAGATCTCGAAGGAGGGGGAGAGACAAAACTGGTTCATCAAGAAGTAATCTACACAAAAGTTTACTGGAGCCTAGGGCGATGCACGAAGAGACGGTATAGATGGACCGAGGCTGAACGCATCAGCCTCAGAAACGGCGAGAGATTGTCTTCAGACCGAAGGCGTTGACGCCTTCTCCTCTTCGTGTGAGAGTTCGCGCTTTGCATCGGTGTGAGGGCTGTGAGCCGCGCCGCTGTGGAGGAAGTCCGAGTTGAGTGGCGCGCTCGGCAGGAGGATTCGAAAGAGACGCACTGCTCGAGGTCGGCCAAGGTCTTCTTTCCGACGTCCTTCGGGATGCGCCAAGCTGTGAAGACGTTGCCGGTGTTGAAGACTGATGGCCAGAGGGCAAAATCCGGTCAGTCAAAACGAGATACGCAATGAATTTTCCCGAGATGCGGATTCCGATGTACCTTCTTCCATCTCCTCGAGCGTGCGACCCTTGGTCTCGGGGAACATGAAGAAGATGTGGATGCTGTGGCGCTCGCGGGTACGTCAGCTGAACGGTTCAAAGAGGCTCTCGGAATTAGGAGAACGGCGGGAGAGCGCTTGACGCACGCAGCAACGGCATTAAAGGTCATGAAGATGAGGTAGGTCTTCCATCTAGTAGCAAATATTCACGCAAGAAGGATTGAGGCAAAGTCAGACAAGGCAAAGACCGAGGCCCGTCACAAGTTTAAGAAGTCAGAAGGCGGGAACGCACTTTTGGTCGCGGAAGGCCGGCGGCGTGGCATAGGCGAGCGCGAAGTTGAAGACCCAGTTGGTAGCCGTTGCAAAAGAGACTGCTTTGCCGCGTACGCGAGTAGGGAAGATCCTGGACAGCGGCAGAAGCGTATTGGCAAGTTAGTACGCTCGAACGGCGCAAACGACACAAGGTGAGTAAAGACGACGTACTCGGACGCATACGTCCAGGACGCTGGCCCCCAGGTACACGCAAAGGAGCAGACGAAGAAATACGAAAAGACTGCGGCGCGAGGCGGCGCGAGATCAGCGTCCGAAGAAGAAGCGGCGGCGGGAGAACGAAAGAGCACCAATGATGGCGTTCCGCCCGTGTTCGTGACCATCAATCTTCCAGGTCGTGGTCGCAGCAGCCTCGGCGCCCTCCACGTCATGGCCGAGGGTAGCCTGAAGAGCGCCGACAAGAGCGAGGAAGACGGCCATGGCGCAAGCACCGTAGAACATCAGGGGACGGCGGCCGACGCGCTCGATCATGTACATGCCAGGGAAAGTGAAGATGACGTTGAGCGTATATTGAACTGCGCTGGCAATGAGCTCCGAGCGGCGCCTGCAGAAACGAGGCTCATGATCAGCGGGATGCTGCCGCCGCGAAGCGGGTTGCGCTGGAGTCCGAGATAGGAAAGCAATTCATGCGGTCTACACAGGCTGAGCAAGCCTGAGGGTAGCCATCCGGATCCAGCACCTTTAGTGCGACCGCAGCGAGCAAGAACCGTCGGGACCTTCGGGCTGCTGGGCGTCTTTGCACATCAAGGGTGTGCTCACCCTTGTAGTCCAGCACTCTGTAGGACGTAAACAATGTCTGTTGTGTGCGGGAATGAAGGTCAGATAAGAGTTAAAGGCGGACTGCGAGGCTTGAAAGCCCGTCATGCGGTGCCAGAGCATTCGATCAGCACGCAGAGGTAGGGGAACGCGACGAACAATACATCATGACATTCATGCCAGACAATTGCGACCACATTTGTTCTGAGCAACCGAGGAAAACGCGACGGCGGACGCTTGGCTTGAGAAGGTCGAGATACGACTTGGCCGCCTGCGTCTTGTCGAAGTCGATCTGTGCCTTGATCTCGGCGTACTCGAGACGAACAAGCTCGTTGTCGCGGCTACCGCGGCCGTGCACATCGGCAAGGATTTGAAGTGCCTCTTCATCGCGACCGCGGTCGAGGAGCCAGCGAGGTGATTCTGTGACATGCACGCAAGTTAGTTCAGGTCTTCTCGTGTCAGTCCTGGCGGAATGTGCTTGCCGGGGAAGATGAACATCAGCGAGCCGAGGACAAGGCCCGGAATGAGCTGAAGAGCCCACGGCAAACGGAATGATGCCGTGCCCTGCAGCATCAGACGTCAGCTAGCCCAGCCTATAAAGTATAGACTAGTCGTAACGTACATCGATGTAAGAGCAGCCATACTAAACCGGGGGCAACGCTCAGCGGACATGACAGCATCACCGGCAAGCGAAAACGGACCTGGACAAAGTACTGCAGGAACTGGTTGCGAGAATACCCGTTCAGCAAGCATGCAAGCAACAGAGGCGGATCTGCTTGCTCACGATGCCGATGGCTGGAAATTCGGGCAGAGTCAGCGTCCGTCTCAGCGAGAGGGAAGCACACCACGCACTGATCGAGAGTTGCTGGATTGAGACAATGCGACCGCGAATCGAAGGCTTCGTGATCTCGGCTTGGTAGACGGTGACAATAGCTGAAGCAATACCAACCTGTCGATCGCGCAGAGATGGGTCAATGAGGAAGGCAGGCGGTGTCACGACGATACTCACAGCAAGTCCAGCGACAACCCGACCGGCTACCAACGTAGCGACGTTGTGCGACACCGACTGAATGATGCAGCCGAGAACCCAGAGCCAGCCTGAGAGGATGATACAGTACTTGCGGCCAATCTTGTCCGACAGCCACGAGTTGATGAGCGCGCCGCCGAACGAGCCCGCGGGCATGGCCGCGGTGATTCCGCCTTGCAGGTCCGAGTTGGGCGAGTTGAACTGGCGGAGGTAGTGAGGGTTCGAGAGCTGCGCTGACATCGACGAGCTGGGCGCAAAAACGAAGGTCAGCATTGCTTGCCTTAGCGTCGAAAGCACAGCGAGACTTCGAGTACGACCGCCGGCTCACATGTCGCAGCCGAACATTATTCCGCCAATGGTAGGCAGAGCGCCTGCCACCCATGAATTTGTCGTGAAACGGCGCAGAAGCGACCGCTGGTCTTGTACCGCCATGTCTTCACTGACAGCTGAGAATGTAAAAATGAGAGGATCGGTCTTGCGCGAGTGCCGAGCCCCTCTTGAGAGCAACGACGAGGGCAAAGAGAAGGCAAGAACGGGAGCAGCGCCCGTCGCGACACCCAGCCGCTCTTCGGCAGAGACGACAGAAAAGCGGAGCCAGCATCGACAAAGCGGGGCTCAAAGCGGCCCCCACGGACTCACGAGACGCGGGCTTAACGCCAGAACTCGCAAGCCGAAGCCTGCAGCAGACCGAGCTAGTGCGAAGGAACCGGGACGTCGGAATCGTCCTTCACGAGCGAGCACGGGGCGACCGCGCGTCGCCGGTGATGGTGCTGTCCCAGCAGGTTGAAAGAGTGTGTCCGAGACCAGTCGCGCAGCTTCAACCTGCAGCAACGCCGGGCAAGCACTAGAGGACGAGCAGAACGCGGACGGTGAGAAGCACGCGGTTCCGCAGCGCCGGGCCCCTTTCGGTTGTCGCTGTCGCTTTTTTCGTCCTGTGGGCTATCAAGATGTGCCCGTCCCGGTGCCCAACCGGGCTCCGGATCGTGAATACGCAGCATGTGGAACGCCAAGGCGGGTGGACACGGTCAGGTCACACGGTATCTCCAAGATGCCGACAGACCACATCAGCAGCAAGAAGCTGGGCGACTACGGTACGATCGCTCCTCGCGCGCCTTGACAAATACAGCTCTACAGCTCCTCGTGCACACGCTGCTGCGGCTCGTCCTCCTCGCGCGCCGCATCTCTGCGCTGCTCCTGCTCGGCGGCGATGAGCTCTCTCGCCCGCGCCCTCGTCTCCTCGCTCGCGGCGCGCCACTCGATCTCGAGCAGGACGCGACTGCACCCCTTGCTCTGCTGCTGCTGGACCTTTTTCTCGCGCTCCGCGGCGCTCAGCCCGCGCTCGAACGCGCGCGACCGCTCGATCGCCGGGATCGAGAGCGAGAAGACGGCGTTGGCGATGTTGTGCTTCGACACGCCGAGACGCAGGCGCGACATGGGGAGGCCGAGGAGCGGGTCGAGCGTGCGGAGGAAAGACGGAAGGGGCGAGGCGCGCAGGAGCGCGGCGCGGTCCGGGACGGAGAGCGCGCCGAGCGACTCGGTGAGGTTGAAGATGGGGACGGCGGGCGCCGCAGACGACTTGGCACTCGCCGCAGTGATCCAGTCGACGACGGCGCCAGCCCACTCGCGCGCCACAATGTCGATCTTGACCGCCCGCTGCGTGATCGAGAGGTTCTCGTCCGGGAGGGAGCGCAGCATGCGCGGGAAGCGCGCGTCCTCGTCGTCGGCGTCGTGCACAAAGCGGTCCGCGCCGCGGAGCGAGCCCGCGTGTGCCCGAGCCGAGGTGAGCGCCGTCGACAGCTGCGCGCGCAGGTGGTGGTTGACCATGAGCGGCAGCGGCTGGGGCATGCCCTTTTCAGCCTCGTCCTCCTCGTTGTCGTCGGCTTCACCAAAGTCCTCGCCGATCTGGCGCAAACTGCGCGCAAGGTTGCCCATGACGCCGCCCTGCGCCGGGTCGTACATCTTCTCCCACCCCTCGCGCAGCATGCCGCGCCACGTCTGCCCCTCGGGCTCGTCCGGGTTGACGGGCAAGTCGAGCATCTCGCGCTGGAGGCTCGGCACCTCGCCGCTCTCGGCCTCTTGCTCCTCGCCCGCGCTGAGGACCCCGTCGAGCCACTCGGCAAACTCGCCGTCGAGCCGCGCGGCCTCGGCCTGCGCGCGCTCGAGACGCCGCGCCTCGTCTCGTGCGAAGTCGGCCGGGGCGTACTCGTGCGCCGAGTAGACGGCGCGGAGCGGCGAGCCAGCCTGGACGGCGTTGAGCTCGTCGAAGAGGAGGTGCAGGAAGACGTAGCGATCCGCCGGCGTCGACGGCGCGTCTGGTCGGAGGGAAGTGGGCGTGTAGTCGAGCAAGTCGAGCCAGAGCGTCGCCGCCTCGCGCGACAGGCGGTCGTAGTCTTCGCGGAACGCCCGACTCTCGTCCTCCCACTGCTGAATGTCGGCCGCAGAGAACGTCGTGCCCTCGAGCGGCTTGGGAAGCGCAAGTGCGTCGTCGAGGAGCATCGAGAGCGTCTCGGGGTACAGGCGGGTTGTCAGATTCGCGAGGTGCGAGGCGGCGACTTCCGAGTTCAGCGTCGAGACGGCCGTCTTGTTCGAGCCCGAGCCGAGGCTGTCGGTTCGCGGTGTCAGCTCGAGTGCGTGAGAGGATCCAAGGACGCACCTGTTGATCCACAGGCCGACATGCTCGGCGCCGTATCCCTCGAGCAGGTAGGCGGCGCGGATGGCGATACCCAGGTACAGCACCCACTGCACGAGCTTGGTCGACGGTACCCGCAGGGCTGTGTATGCGAACTCAGTCGGTTCAGCTGGTTCTGTGGCTCTACGACGGGCTGAAGAGGGCGCGGACTGACCCTGCACCGCCTTGACGAGTGCGGGAGCGCCGCCATACTGTACAAGGGTGCGCTGGAGAAACAAGAGCGGGGTGCTGCTGATCGCCGTCACGATGAAGGTCACGAGCGACGCGACCAGCGAGACGGCCGACGGCATGTTTCTAGGCGGACAAGCCGGTGAAGGCGATGAAGACGGTGGGAGCAGAGCAGTGCGAGAAGAGCCGCTAGACCGTCGAGGCTGACTCGAAGACCTCGCTTAGCCTCGTGCAAGGGCTCTTGATAGGGCAGGACAAAGGAAGGCGACGCTGACAAGAGGTGCGAGTGCAACAGGCGCGGCACGTGCATGAACAGGACGCGATCAAATGCGCTCGCAACGGCAAATTTGGGTGCACCGCCTTCTGCCGCACAAAGGACGACATCCACCACTCGTCGTTGCGAATGGCGAGCCGCGTGCTCGACTAAGTCTACAGGGGATCGCGCCGTCTCCCGTCCGCTCGCTTGTTCCTCAACACCCACGTCTTCAGACTCGCCGCCGGTCCGACATGACGCGCACGATGCAGCCAATCCCTGCCACCTCGGTGAGCTGTCGCGCGAGGGAACTCAGCACCAACAAGTCGACGAAAGAAACCCCCCAAGGACAGGACGACGCACCTTCTCGTGCCAGCCGAGGACAACGTTCCCGCTCGTGTCGCCCAGGTTCTCCATCGCCTTGTACAGGTACTTCATCAGGGTGACCTGCTCAACACGCTCCGTTCAGTAAACACTTCTACTCGTCAACGCCCAAGCGAGACGAGCGCACCTGTTCTGAGGGTTCGAGCTGTTGGACGAGGGCGGGAATGTCGGTCGAGCGGGTCGAGTTGAGGATGGACAGCACAGTCGAGAGCGCAGTTGCCTGTGCACGGTACGGGTGAGCGCGAGTTGTCCGCACCAAGGCTGCCTCGCCGAGCGGGTCCGCCGCAAGGCGTCTGTCTGTGCCCAGCACGCACCTTTGCCTGCTTGATCTCGGGCACCGAGTCCTCTCCGTAGGGCCACTCGCCGTCCCTGAGGGCGTCCTTGAGCGCTGCGGCGACGTCTCCGCGCTGCAAGAGGCCCTTGACGGAGCGGTCCTTGGACTGGGCGTCGGCGAGCGCCTGTGCGGGCTGGCGCGGGTCCGGGTGGTAGAGGCTCGAGGCGAGCACGCGGTCCTCGTCGTACTGATCAATGTCGATGCGACGGAAGTTGGCGGTCGAGGCCATCCTGGGCGGAGTGGATGTGGGGGCGAACGATGACGAGGCGAGCGAGGAGAGCGCTTCGAGGGCTGCGTGCGTACGAGTAGGAGCGAGCGGTGGAGCACCTCGTCGACTTGCTACTCGGCAAGGAAGGCAGCGGAGATTGTGGGAACAGAGGCCGAGTTGCAACTGCGAGACGAGCGACTAACTCTGTGACCCGAATACAACTCGTTTGTATTCCGAGCAAACGTATTCCACTCGTCCATCCCACTCGCTCGTCTCTCTCTCGCTCGTGCCAGCAGTCTCGGGACCTCGAGTGCGCAGAGGATGGCCGCTGCTGCTCCTGCCCGCGCACTGCGCGTCGCCCTGGCCCAGTGCGTCTCTGTCCCGACCACTCTCATCTCCCTCCCCGGACTTTCTTGCTCGCGGCTCGTACTCGCCGGCACTCGCTTACAGAGGTGCATCGTTGGCCTGCAGGTCCGCACGACCAGCATTCCCGCCCTTCGCACAGCGCGCGCCCCTCGCCGCTGCCCTCTTCACCCCGCTCCGCGCCTCTCCCTCCTCGCGACTCTCCCCTTCCGCCTTCTCGCCCGCCTTCACCGCCCGCCGCACCTTTGCCTCGACACCAGCCGCACGAGGCTGGATGCCAGGCTTCCTCGGCGGCAGTAGCGCGCCGCAGAAGCAGGACGCACCCGCCGAGGTCGAGTCCACTTCGGCGGCAGCGGCACCGTCCTTTGCCGCCGAGCCCGTCGATGCCACGCCCGTAGACGCCGCCGCACCGGCAGCCTCCTCCGTTGCACCCGCCGTCGAGGCCGCGCCGGCACACGCCGAGTCGGTCGTCCAGAACGTCTACGACGGCATCGCGACCGGCTCGCTCGACCTCTCGTCGCTCGCCGGCTCGTTCGGCCCGCACCCGATCATGCGCCTCCAGTCGCTCTTCCTCCACCTGCACGAGTCGTTCCCGCTCCTCGGTCACCCGGGCCTCCAGTGGGCGCTCCTCATCCCCGTCGTCACCCTCTTCCTCCGCGTCCTCCTCTTCCCGTTCCAGGTCCGCGCCCAGTCCAACGCCGCGCGCCTCGCCATCATCCAGCCCGAGATGCTCAAGGGCATGAACAAGCTCAAGGACGCCAAGGCCCGCGGCGACTTCCACGCGATGCAGGCCGCCCAGATGGAGACGCAGGCCCTCATGAAGAAGCACGACGTCAACCCGATCCGCAACCTCGTCTTCCCGCTCGCCCAGGCCACCGTCTTCATGTGCATGTTCTTTGCCCTCCGCGGCCTCGCCAACTCGGGCCTCCTCAGCATGCAGACCGAGGGCTTTGGCTGGGTCCAGGACCTGTCGCAGCCCGACCCGTACTACCTCCTCCCGGTCACGAGTACCGCCCTGACGCTCGCCACGCTTGAGGTGTGCTCCTATGTTCGCTTTGTCTGCGGAGTGCTCGGTACTCATCGCGGACTGCTCGTTCCCCCCGTAGCTTGGTGTGGACTCGTCGACCCAGGTGCAGACGACCACGACCAAGAACATGAAGATGCTCTTCCGCGCCATGGTCCTCCTCGCGCTCCCCTTCGTCGCCTACTTCCCGGCGGTGCGCTCCATCTCCAGCTCATTCGGACTGTTCGGGCGGTACTGACGCTTGTCGCCTACGCGCAGGCCCTCCTCCTCTACTGGACGACCAACAACTTCCTCTCCCTCGCCCAGTCGTCCTTCCTCAAGCTGCCCTTTGCGCGCACGCTCTTCGGCATCCCGACGCCGCCGCCCAAGCCGCAGCCGGGCGACGCCAACTACGTCCCCGAGCCGTCCTTCTCCGAGGCGTTCAAGAACATGCAGACGGGGATGGCCGAAAAGTGGGAAGAGACGCAGCAGCAGACGCAGAAGCAGCGCGAGCTCGACGCGCGCTTCCGCGCCGCCCAGGCCGGCGGCAACCATGCCGAGGTCTACACTCCCCGGCGCGCGCTCCGGCGCCCCGTGTCGGACGGCGGCGTTGAGCAGATCGCGGCCGAGCTCATCGAGACGGGCCAGACGCACCGTCCCGCCGTCATTCAGGCCGAGACGCTCGGCGCGCACGAGGCCGAGCGCAACCGCCGCGTGGCAGAGGCGAGGCGGAGGCGGTTGGCCAAGAAGTGAGCGCGGCGGTCCACCTAGACGTTCATTGGGTCCCCTCTCCCCTCTAGTCCTAGCACCCTTGTATGTATCATCAGCGGCAGACATCGCTCAGCGTCCTTGCGCAGTCGCACCACGAGAGGCTTGCCTTCGAGGCGAGAGCGGACCCTGTACAACCATTGCAGAAGCATCTCCAGCAGCCTACGCATCGCCCACACCCGCCGTCGCCAAGTCCAGCACGAGTTTGACTGCGTATGGCGCGACTCGACATCCATCAGCGCCTCGTGACCGCGAAAGGCACGCGAGCAGCACTTTCGAAACGCCACGCACGGTTCTCGTCCGTCTTCACCCTGAGCTGCTTCGTCAAGTCCTGCACCTGCTTGCCGAGGCGCTGGATGACAAAGTCCTTCTTGTCTGGACCGGCCGTCGAGACTACGTCGAAAGGGTCGAGGTTAGCGATCGTGGCTTAGCGCGAGAGTGGATCCAGACCTACGAGCTGGCGAGCGTGTGAGTGTGTCGCGAGCGTCTGTTGGATGCGACAGCGGTCAGTGAGCGAGCGGGTGGGATTTGCGACGCCAGGCGACACGAGGTGAAGATGCCGCGCGCACCTTGCGCCTCGCGCTTGTAGCGCTCGACCTCGTCCTTGAGCTTCTCCACCTCCTTCTCGGTCACGTGCTTGGCCGCGTAACCCTCTTTGACCTGCAGCTTGAGCTCGTCCTTCTCGCCCCGCAGCTTGCTCACCTCGCCCCTCAGGCTCTTGGCCTCGCCCTCGCTCTTCTCGGCGCGGTTGCGCGCCGCCACTTGCGCCGTCGTCGCCTTTTCGAGCGCAATCTACGCCTGCTTGACGCGCTCGCGCGTGCGCTCGTGCGCCTGTCGCTCGTCCATGAGATGCTCCTGTGCCATCGAGTCGGTGCGCAGCTCGACGTCCGAGGGGACGACGGCGTCTTCGGGCAGCGGGAGGCGCACGTTGGTCATGTGCAGCTGCGCTTCGGAGAGGTAGAGGAGGCGAAGCTGCCGCTGCAGAGTGTGCGTCGTCGACGGCGCGGAAGGGATCGAGTGCAGCTTGGTGCGGCTGCACAGGATCGTCAGAAGCGCCCCGAGACGCGACGAGGTTTCCAAATGGCCGCGCTGCGCCGATGTCTGTGAAGGAGGCGAGTCAGGAGCAGCACGACTGTGCGCGGACACGGCGAGGCGAGACGGTGCACACCTCGGAACCCATGAGCTTGTCAGCTTCGATGCGGAGGCTTTCGTCCGTCATGCACGGGTCGAGATCAAGGTGCTTGTACGCCGCGTCGATCGAATCGTTGATCGGCGCGAGGTTGAACAGCTTCGACGGCTGTGAGCCCTTACTGAAGGTGACGGGGCGGAGGCGCGGCGGCCCGACACTCGGCTCGGCGGTGAGCGGCGGCATTCCGTCGGCGTCCCCGTCTTTCGCCGACTTGTCGACGTCCTTGTCGCCGCCATCCTTCGGGCCAGCACCGCCCTTGCTCTTCTTGGCTTCTTCTTGCGTCGCGGTCGCCTTCTGCGCGTTTTCCTTTTCCTCCCCCGATCCCTCTGGCACCTGGTCCTTCTTTTCGCCTGAGGTAGACGCCCTATCAGCAGCAACGAAGCAAGACGCGACGTTCTGGAGAGGGGGCATGCCCTCCGAGTCGTCCGACTCGTCGACACGCTGTGGCTTCGGCGCCTCCTTGGCCTTTGCTTTGGCGGCGTTCTTGCGCTTGACAGACGCGATCGACGGAGCCATCGAGTGCGTCAGGATTGCCCAGGGAACGGCGACGGCGAGGACGAGGCAGCAGGCTGCGAGGCGGGGCGACGGGGCGACAAACGGCGCAGAACGCCACGCAAGCAGGTGCAGCAATCGGCAAGCCAGCGCGTGCGCTTCTGCGAGCGCTTTCGGTCACTCGGGCGCGTCGACACTTCAGGGCAGCGAAGGGAAGGAGCAGAAGAGGAGGTCGCGCTGGAGGAACCGCTTGTACCGCGCGCGCGCTGGACCTGCTTGGACGAGGGCAGGTCAGTGGAAGCGAAAGGCACCTGCTAAGCGCAAAAGAGCTGGCCTCACCAAGACAATGTGCCTCCTCCCGTCCCTCGTCCACGGCTCTCCGCGGAACGGCCTTCTCAAGCCAACGTCGAGCACCGCCTCGTGCTCACAACGCAAAGTAGTGGTCTAGAGGGCATGCATTCGAGATCCTGCTGCAGCGTAGTCTACATCTACATCCCGGCGATTCAGCGGCGCCAGCTCCCACTCGATGCGCCTGCGCCGCCGCCCGACCCAAACCCGCCGCCTCCTCCTCCTCCTGGCCCACCGTAGGCGCCACCGCCGCCATAGTACTGACCGCCAAGCGCGCTAGGCGGCCGTGAGTTGTACGGCGTGCTGTTGCGCGATGGTGCACTCGACGAGCCCGGGCCGAACCGCCCGCCACTGGTCGACATGGGTGCGAACCCGCCGGCGGACGGCGTCTGCGGGCGCGAGCTCGTACGCGAGCTCGCCGGGCCGAGCGAGCGGTTGTACGAGTTGAGGAGATGCACAACGTTGCTCGTCAAACGGTCGAGGTCCTGCACCTCGCGCGCGCTCAGCGTCGGGTCCGAGCGGTCGACCGCCTCCTCGTCCGCCTCGGCCTCGTCCTCGTCGTCATTGTCAAACTGCCGACCGCGACCCTGCTCGCGCGCCGCGAGCTGCTGCCTCTGCTGCGCGGCGGCTCGTGCGGCCGCCGCGCCGGGCCGCTCACGCCCGCGCGAGATGACGACGTTGAGGCCCTCGAAGACGCGCAAAAGCGAGAGGTCGAGCACCTCCTTGAGCCGCTCGACGTCGTCGAGAGCCGAGATGCCGCTCGCGCTCGGCGCAACGATGGGCAGCCACCCGTCGCACTCGAGGCCGTCGTCCGTCACGCGGAGCGCGTATGCGCCAAAGAGCATGTAGCCGAGCGGGTCGAGCTTGGTCGTCGAGCGCAGGAACGTCTGTCCCTCGCCCTTGCCGTTCATCGCACCCGTCTTGCTCTTCTCGCCGTACGCGTACAGCTGCTTCGAGGCCGTGATGGGCACGTCGGCCGCCTTCTCGTTCTTGCGCGAGTTGACTGACGAGGGGTGAATCGCGCAGGACTGGCAAGAGCTGTGGATCAGCAAAAGGCACTTTGAGAACGGCGTGGAGCGGGAACGCACCTTGTCCTGGCTCGTGCGCAAGCTCTTCTCGCTGATGCGGATCGCAAAGTTGGGTGCGACAGCCGTAGCAATGAGCGCC
Organism: Rhodotorula paludigena; assembly: GCF_050403205.1. Classification (NCBI taxonomy): domain Eukaryota; kingdom Fungi; phylum Basidiomycota; class Microbotryomycetes; order Sporidiobolales; family Sporidiobolaceae; genus Rhodotorula; species Rhodotorula paludigena. Next base: position 90,677 of record NW_027481429.1, on the reverse strand, counting down.
GACAGCAGCGGGAGCGAGTGCCCGTTCTCGTTGAGCTGCGGCGGGATCACCACCGGCCCGCGCGCGAACCTGCCCCTCCCGCCGAACGGCTGCGGCTGCGCCTGACCGCCAGCTGAGATCTGCAAGACGCCGGCGCGGTCGAGCGACGAGACGAGGTGCTCCTTTATCTTCTGGATTAGGAGGAGCGTCGGCTTGGACAAAAAGTTCTCGCGCGCAAAGTTGTTTGCCGCCTGCACGAGCACGCCGGATTAGCTTGATACGCGGGTCAGGGTCTGAGCAGACTCACAACGTAGTTGCCCTGCCCTTGCAGGTCCCACCAAGCATTGTATGCTTGCAGGATGGCGAAGGGGTCGCCCCGGAAGTCCTGGGGCGCCCACGAGTTCTTGACGCGGTCCGCCTCGGCCTTCATCAGCGGCGGGCTCAGGAACGGGTCGCGGTTCGTCAAGATGGCGGCGAGCGTGAGGGTCTGGTCGAGGCAGCGGAAGAAGCTCCCGAGGAGGCACAGCTTGCCGATGGCCGCCTCGACGGGGAGCTGGAGCAGCACGCGCCCGAGCGACGTCAGCTTCTCGTCGCGGTCGATGGCGCCGACGTGCAGGAGCGTCTCGAGCGCGGCCATGACGCGCTGCGGCTCGGGCGGCTGGATCGTCGCGCTCAGGACGTCGAACACGGACAGGCCGGGCAGCTGCAGGCCCGTGACGTGCATCGCCGTCGACGCGAGGTCCGTCCGGAGCATCTCGACCGTCTGGTGGATGTCCATCGAGTCGAAGCGCGCCTTGGACACGATGCCGTAGTACTCGCCGGGGCGGTGACGGCCGGCACGACCCGCGCGCTGGAGAACGTTGGACGTGCCCGTCCACGCGCTGACGAGCTGCGACAGGCGGCGCTCCGGGTCGTAGCGCTTCTCTTTGCACTTGGCCGAGTCGACGACAAAGACGACGTCCGGGATCGTGACGGACGTCTCGGCGATGTTGGTCGACAGGACGATGCGGCGGATGCCGGCTGCGGGCGGCTCAAAGACGGCCTGCTGCTCGGCGATCGGGATGGTCGAGTGCAAGACGTGGATCTCGATGTCGCGCGCGTTGAAGTTGACGTCGAAGAGCGGGTAGCGCGCACGGTCTTGGAGGATGTTGCGCACGGCCTGGATCTCGTCCCAACCGGGGAGGAAGACGAGGACGTGGCCCTCGTCCGAGCGCGTGAGGACGTGCGCGATGATGAGCGCGAGAAGCGGGTACGGCATCTCGAGGTCGTCAATCTCGCCGACCGGGCGCCCGGTGCGCTGGTCGATCGGGATGGACGGGACGAGCTCGCGCTGGAGGTACGGCACGACCGACTTGTCCTGGAAGACCCATCCGCCCTGGTTCATCGGCAGGCGCAGGTCGCGCAGCTCTTCGATCGTCTCGTCGAGCCAGTGCTTCTCGACGGGGAACGAGCGACCAGGCACCTCGACCACGGGCGCGATGCGGCTCGTGTTCGGGTCGGCAAAGTAGGTCGTGAATAGGCGCGGGTCGATCGTGGCCGACCTGCCAAAACTCGAAGAGTCAGTGCGAGGTAGAATAGGTGCAGAAGCACGAAACGCACATGAGGACGACCTTGATCTCGGCCTTGCCCTGCTTCCTCCGCTCGTGCAGCAGTCGCCGCAGGACAAACAGGAGCAAGTCGGTGTCGACGTCGCGCTCGTGCACCTCGTCGACGCAGACGTGCGTCACGCCGTCGAGGAAGCTCTCGCCCTCCTGCTGCTTCTTCGCTGCGTCGCCGCCCGCACCGTCGCCGCCCGCCGAGCGATCCAAATCCGCCTGCATGCGGCGGAGGAACAGGCCCGTCGTGCAGAAGAGGATGCTCCCGTCCCTCCGCGGCGGCTTGGCCTCGAAGCGGACCTGGTAGCCGACCGAGTCGCCAATCTGCTCGCCGCGCTCCTTGGCGACACGCTCGGCAACCGAGATGGCGGCGATCCTGCGCGGCTGCGTGCACACAATATTGCACTTTGCGCCCTCGTCGGCCATGATGGCGTCGTCGAGGATGAGCTGCGGCAGCTGCGTCGTCTTGCCCGAGCCCGTCGCGGCGAGCACGACGACGACGCTCGACGTCGCGATTTTCGCGAGGACCGACGACGCGTGCGACGTGACGGGGAGCGACGCGCGCTGCTCGCGCAGCTTGACGATCGCGGGCGTCGCGTCGGCCTGGTACGCCTGGAGGCGGCTCCGCAGCGTCTGCGACTTTTGCGCGAGGAACGCCGCGCGCGATTCCTGCTTGCGCCGCAGGAACTCGGCATTGCCGCTCGCCGCGGCCGACTGCGCCGCCGACGACCCCGCCGCGTCCGCCGCGCCCGCCGCGCCGTCAATCCCGCGCGCGGCCATGAGTGCGCGCTCCTTGGCCTTGAGCGCCTTCTCGTGCTCGCGCTCGACCATGTCGCGCGCGCGGGTGTACAGCTCGCCCTCGCGCGACTCCCACACGGCCTCGCGCAGCTCGTCCTCGACGTCGGCGGGCACTTCGAATACGACGTGCGGCGCCGCGGCGCCCTTCTCGACCTTTTTGCTCTGCTTGCGCTCGGTCCACGCGTCCCACAGGGTCGGGTCGCACTGCTCGAGGTACGACGCCGTGTCGAGGTAGGCGCGGTTCGCCGCCTCCTTCTTGGTGTGCGCCTCGCCCATGCCGATCTGCGCGCCCTTGACGCGCAAGGTCGCGCGCCAGTGCGTGCTCCCGCGCTGGCGACCGTAGCCCGGCACAGACTGGTACTGCAGATCGGGGCGGCCAAAGTTGTACCGCGCGCCTGTGGGTTCCAGAGCCCAAGACGGAAGTCAGTCGGCGGCGCGGTTCCCGAACGCGAGCGCATGACTCAGACGCAATAGCTCGAGACGCACAGTAAAAGTCCATGAAAGCGCGCGCCTCCTCCAGTCCTACGCGCTCGCCCGTACTCAGCGCAACCGTCTTTCCATCGTTCTTCTCGAGCGGCGGTGCTGCTGCGGTGGCCATCCCGCGCTGCTGCTGCGCGACAGACGGGGCGGGGTAGGAAGAGGGCGCGGCGGCGGGGCCGTCAAAGAAGGCGGAGGGGGCAGAGTAGGCGGAAGTGGAGGCGTTGGCGGATTGCGAGGCGGCGTGGAGCGGGGTGAACTGCCCGCGAGTGCGGGTCGGGAGATTTGACTGCAAGTAAGCACGCTGGTATGAGTACAGGCTGCACGCAGAGCAGGGAACGCAAAGAGAGCAGGCGGAGCGCGCCGACGCACGTTGGTAAAGAGGCCCCTCGCGCTGAGCTGCATGCACGCGTGGATGGCGGCGAGCTTCTCTGCCTCCTTGACGGTGGCAGCGTCGCCTGTGCCGATCACGGGTTCAATGATTGGGGGCATGGCAGGTCCTGATGCCGAGTTGTACATGCCGCGCTGAGGAGGAGGGGGAGGGTCGGGGTCGGCGACGATGGTGACGCTGCGCGCAGGTTAATACGCGGTAAGCAGACCTGACAGGCTGCACACGGGCTTTCGCAGGATCACAGCCGAGCGCGGGTCGAAGCGCACCGGAAGACGTCCTGGCCGTCGACATTGACCTTGTTCGCGTCGTAGCGCGGGTCGCCGCCGAGGGCCTTGATGTAGTTTGCAAGGACGCTCTTCCCGCCTCCGTCGCTGAGGTAGCGGCTGTCGGGCTGGCCGCGTCCGCCGAGGCTGGCGAAGGCGGCGACGACAAAGTGGTGGTCGTGCAGCGGACCGGGCGCCGAGGGCGCAGGCTGCTTTGACTTTTGTGGTGCGCCCGAGCCGCGGGGTCGGCGGGGCCCGCGGTAGTTGCGGGAGGGCGCGGGCATGCGGGCAGACTTGGCGGGAGGAGGAGGGGGAGGCGAAGAGAGCGGGCGCTTGGGGGGCATGCACGGGCGCAGGCGGGCCGGGAGGGGAGCTGCTGCGGGGCGTGCGCGGGTGCAGGGACGGGCAGCCGAGCGCAGCGCTGCGAGCATGCACGGGCAGAGCAGAGCAGAGTAGAGCAGAGCGGAGCAGTAGCGAAAGCGAGCGAGCAAATGTATTGCGACTACCCGCGAGGAATACACGCCGCGGAGAGACGCGCGTGAGTACGTACGAGCGCGTCTCTGTCCAGCGGGCCTCGCTCATCTCCACAGTCGGCGAGCGAGTCTGCCGCCACCTGCACTGCACCCAGACCCTCGCACTGACCCGCCCCGCCCGCAGTGAACGCGCCCAACGGCGCCATCCCCGTCCCCTCGCCCGCTCCCCTCCCCGACCCTGCCGACCTCGAGCTCGATCCCGAAGTCGAGGAGCTCTGGTCCTCCCGCGCCCTCCTCATTGTCAGTCCCAGACGCGTCCTCCCGCTCTCCTCCGCCCGCACGAGCGTAGCCTCAGACCGCGAACGAGGCGTTCGGGACGTGGTGCACTCAACCGCGACTCCGTCCCCGGGTCGTCCGGCAGGCGCGCCGAGCAGCGCACTACGTCTTTGTACTGCCTGCGGATGCGCCCCAGAGCTACAGGACTCGGTCCTCGCGGCGCCAGGCTCGCACGCCGTCGCCGCGTTCCGATCACTCGCATCTGCGAGCGCCCCTTTTGCACGGGTCGGAGTTGTGCGGGACGACAGACGCACGTTGCGCACTCGCAGATCACTCGTACTGTGAACGGGTCCCGAGCCAGGCGCGCTGACTTGCCTTTGCATTGTCCCCTCTGCCCCACTTGCTTTATCGTCCAAACCCCACCACACAGGTTCTCGTCCTCCTCATCTTTTCCTTCTGGATTTCGTACTATCTCAAGGTCCGGCGAATCCGCAGCATCCATGAGACGATCATCGCCATGTTCAGCGGTCCGTCCCTGCCGTCCTCCGTGCCGCACGATGTGATGGACACTATCGCTGCGGTGCTGCCTGAGGACCCTGACTGACGTGACCTTGACCCTGCAGGCATGTTTGTCGGCGCCTTGGTACGGCTGGCACCAGGGCACGTCGTGCGCGACATGATCGCGTTCAAGCCGACGATTCTCCTAAACGTCCTCCTCCCGCCCATCATCCTCAACTCGGGCTACTCGCTCAAGCAGGACAACTTCTTCCGCAACTTTGCCGTCATCCTCACCTTTGCCTTCTGCGGCACCTTCATCTCGGCCGTCGCCCTCGGGTGAGTAAGCGGGAGCGGTGCGGCGCTTTTTCGTGTCCTCGAGATGCTGACCTCGTCTGCCACCACAGAGTAATCGTCTACCTGTACTCCCTCCTCGGCCTCGAAGGCTTGTCCCTCAGCATTGTCGAGTGCCTCCTCTTCGGCTCGACGCTGTCCGCCACCGACCCCGTGACGATCCTCGCCATCTTCAACGCGCTGCACGTCGACCCCAAGCTGTACAGCGTCATCTTTGGCGAGAGCATCCTGAACGACGCCGTCGCCATCGTCATGTTCGAAACGCTGTCGCAGTTCCACGGCGAGAGCGTGCACGTTCTGAGCTTTTTCCACGGCGTCGGCATCTTCCTCCTCACCTTCTGCATCTCGATGGCACTCGGCGTCATCTTCGGTCTCAGCTGCAGCCTTCTCCTCAAGCACTCGGAGCTCGGTGCGTTCTCGGCGGCATACGCATACTCCTCTATGTCGGGACTGACGTGACCGTACTCTGCAGGCCGCTACACCGAGATCGAGGCATGCCTTGTCCTCCTCATCGCCTACACGAGCTACTTCTTCTCGAACGCTCTGACCATGAGCGGTTCGTCCCCTCCTCTCCCTTACCTCCTCTCTCGCTGACGAGCTGACTGCCCGCTACTCACAGGCATCGTTTCGCTCCTCTTCTGTGGCATCACGCTCAAGCACTACGCGTATTACAACATGTCGCACCGGACGCAGCGCACGACGCGCTACATCTTTGGCTCGCTCGCGAGTTTATCGGAGAACTTTGTCTTCATCTACCTCGGGCTCAGGTGCGTCCCCTCCTCATGCTACGGGCCCCAGGATGAGACTGACGCTTTCGCCGCGTCCACAGCCTGTTCACGCAGACGCAGCTCGTGTACAAGCCCATGTTCATTCTCGTCACGGCCGTGCGTCCCCCTCGAGCGCCCACAAACGTCCACAGCGCTGACCCGACACCCGCAGGTTGCCATGTGCATCGCGCGGTACTTTGCCGTCTTCCCCATCTCGAAGCTCATCAACCTCGTCTTCCGCGCGCGCGGCTCGCGCGTCGACGAGCTCCCGCACTCGTACCAGATGATGCTTTACTGGGCTGGCCTGCGCGGCGCCGTCGGCGTCGCGCTCGCGGCGGGCATGAAGGGTGAGCACGCCGTCGCGCTGCGCACGACGGTGCTCGTCGCCGTCGTCATGACGGTCATCTTCTTTGGCGGGACGATCCAGCGCATGATCGAGATCTTGGGCATCCGCACGGGCGTCGAGGAGGACGACGACGAGTCATCGGACGACGAGGGCGTCTACAACCTCGTCGAAGGCGGCGCAAACGGGTCCAGCGGCGCCGACGTCGAGGCCGCCGCGCGGCGCGCCAAGCGCCGCAGCTTTGGCTCGATCTCGGGCGCCGGCGGGGCCGGGACGCCCGGGACGAGCCACCACTTTGCGACGGTCGGGTCCGAGCAGCGCGATTCGCCGTACCGCGACCAGCCGGGCCTCGCGCGCCCCTCGTCGCGCCTCGGCGCCGTCCCCACCTCGTCCTCGTCAGCTGCGTCCGCCTCGGCCGGCCCGCCCGCGGGGGCGGTCTATGGTGGCGTGCGCGGCGCAGGGACGAGCTCGGGGATGCTGAATCGCGCGCGCTCGCCCGCGAGCGACCTCAGCGGGTCGTCGTCCGACTCGGACCCGGACGTCCTCCCCGGCCCGTCGTCGTCGTCTGCCGCAGGCGGCGCGGCGGACCCGCTCTCGGGCGCGGCGGGCGTCGGCGTCTCGGGCCCGGGGCAGGGCGGCGGGCTCGGGCAGGTGTGGTCGACGCTCGACGAGAACTATCTCTTGCCCGTGTTTTCCAACGCGACGGCGAGCCGCCACCAAGTGAGCAAGAAGGCGCTCCGCGCGAAGCGCAGCAGCTATGGCGCGCCGGGGGGCGGCGCGGCGAGGGACGATGGGTTTGGCGACGACGAGGGGGACGGTGGGCACCGGGGGCCGTATGGCGCGGGTGGGAGTCAGCGGAACAAGAGCTTCAGCGTGCGTTGGCTTCGGCCCTCTTTTCTTCCCTCCCCACGCCCGCGAACGGAGAGCTCACGCTGACGCGTGCAGTCGCTCCTGTAGGACGTCTTCTCCGCGCTCGTGACACCCGCACTATCGACCGGCTCGGGCTCTTCGTCGACGCCCGCTCTCGCCGGGTCCACCTACTCCTCCTCTTCCTCCGTCCACGCTCCGACATCCAATCCCTCCTCCCTCTCGCACGCATCGCACATGACGCCGACGTTCGTCTCGCCGTCGTCGCCCATGCCCTCGGTCGACCTCACCGCCGCAGCGTCGTCGCTCGATTCGCGCCCACCGCCTCGCGCACGCGGGTCGAGCGGACACACGCCCAACTCGAGCGCGAGCGCCGGAATTGGGGAGAGGTCCGCCGCGCCCGTGCTGCCGTTTGGGACGTCGACGAGGAGGAAGAGCTTGCTCGCGCAGGGAGGGGGGTCGTCGGGGAGCTCGGGCGAGTACGAGTCAGGAGGCGACAGGCGGTAGGACAAAGTCTGCAACCTGTAATTCTGCAGTCCGACTTTCGAGCGCGACCGGTCCAGGCTGACTTCGCGCCCTCTTCTCTCGGAATCGTCCTCCCACCTGCATCTTCTGGAGTCCGCCATGTCAGGCAACGCAGGACGTCGGTCGGGCTATGGCCGTAGCCCGTCCTCCTCCTCCCCTCCCGGCAAGAGAGCGTCCTCGCTCGGCTCGCCCAGGACCGTCCGTGCCCGCGGAGCCCCCTCGCCATCGCAAAGTGGGGCTGCGCGCTCGCCGTCTGCAACGTCGACAGCCCCCTCGCCGACTCCGCCGCCCCTTGTACCCGCGCTGTCTGCGCGTCCGCCGCTGCAGCCCGCTGCCGTCGCGTCAGCATCGGCGATTCTGACGGCTTCCCAGGGTGGACCGGGCACCCCGACAGGCTTAGGGATATCTGGGATCCAGCCTGCGGGAGGCACAGCGGCAGCAATCGGGCCTTTGACCACTGCAGGACGGGCAAGGCGTCCGAGGAGTGAGTTGCATTGAGCGGCTCTTGCCTTTCTCGTGCCATCCAGTGCCTTCACAAGTAGCTGACACGCTCTCACTGCAGTTCTCGTGCCGCTCATAGCTGCAGGGCTTATCCTGGGGTCCCTCGGCATCGCTTTCATTTCGGTGCACGGTCCCGCGTTCGGCAAGGTACTGTTAGCACTTGCCGGCTCGCTCCTCCTCACCAACGCTCTGCCCATTGGTGCGTCTGTAGATCCAGAGATTCTGCAGCGGAGGGTTTTCCGTTGACCGGACCGCTTGCCAGGCTCGGGTGTTCTTCTCGGACGTCCCTTCCTCGTCGTCTGCCGCGAGGTGCTTTCGTCAGAGCCCACCACCGACCTTTCAGAGTGAGTCAAATATGGCTGTGTGAGTGTGCAGCGCTGACCAAGCCTGGCTCTGCACACTCAGGATCATCTTGGTCTGGACGGTGCACAAGGTCGCCACCGCCGTCATGTGGTATCTATGGCTGAGTCAGAAGATCAGTCTCCCTATCTACCTTGGCGCACTGTTCGTGTTTGCGGGACTTGTGTGCTTTGTGATGGGACTCAAGGATTCGACTCGCTCCGAGGCCGTGTTGACGGACGTGTTTCTCTCCGTTCTTACCGCATTCACCGTGTCTGCGGTCCTCCCTGTAAATAGTTGAAGTAATTCACTTCCTCTTCCGATCCTTGTGCATTACTACGCATCTCACGCCGCGCGCGACCCGTTTCATCGCACTTCAACGGACTCAATGCAGCCAGTCGAGATAGCAATTGATTCTGGTTCTTCCCTTCGTACGAAACATCTTGAGCTCTCCTGGAGGAAAGGGATGACGGAATGTGCAGAATGCGCATGAAACCTTGAGAATTCGGCTCTACCGGGCACAGCGAGCTAGGCGCGCAGCTCTTCGGCGCACACGTCGAGCGCGGCAGTGCCGAACGCCGAGAGCGACGAGGCGACGAGGCGATTAAGGCAGGGTGCAACAGCGGCTCGCGCGAGACGGAGCCGCCCAATGAGGTTGACGACGATTTGGAGGACGTGGACGTAGTCGAGGCGGGCTTCGAGAAGAGCGTCTTGAACGTGCCTTTTCGGTAGAAATCGACGACGAAGCGAAGGTCCGCCGCCTGGATGAGCGCGAGAGGTCCATCGGCGCCGCGCGAGAAGGCCTCAACTGTGCGATGTGCCTCGTGCATCGCGTGGTACACCTGTGCAACGTCACGCTTGTCCTTCGTGAGGCACTCGAGGAGAACGCTCGCTGCAAAGGCCTCGAAAGCGGACGGCGGGCCGGGCATGGCGTCGGGCGAGGGGCACAGCGCCTGCGCCAAGGCTACAGCCTCGGCGTCACCGGAGAAAGCCTGGACAAAGTCACGCAGACTGCTTGATCCGTTGACGCTGGACGATGACGACGACGCCACCGACGGGACGAGCATACGAGCCGTCTCGCCAAAGTCGAGGACGGCCGAGCCCGTTTCGCTCTCCGAGCGCGTGAAAATGGATCGGATGCCGCGGGGGTCTTGCGCGTAAGACAGGTGGCCCGTGCGGCGCTTGACGTGCAGCGTGCTGTCGCTGAGGAAGCGGACAAGATGACTCGCGTTGGCCGAAAGTCGCAGCGAGAAGGTCCAGTAGCGGGGCGAGTCGATCTGTATCGTGTCGATCATGCGCAGGTTCGGGAGGAGCGTCGGCGCCACGAGCTGCTTCGCGCGCACCTCGGGCTTGGCAGCTACGTGTTGGTCAGGCTCGGCGGCGAGACGCAGGCGGACAGGCAGGAAGACCGGCTCGTGCGTGTCGACGTCGCGCGCTTCGAGGTAGCGCGGCTCGACCGCGAGGACCCACAAGTGGCGGTACGCTTGGAGATGGGCGCGGTTCTCGATCGCTGTCGCCGGCAAAGCGGGGTAGAGCGTGAGGAGCAGAGCGGCGACGGCAGCATCCGAGTTGCCGAGCGCGTACTGCCCTTGCCCGAGGCAGAGGAGGCCGAGCGCCACGTGCGTCGCGAGGTGCGAACCGTACGTTACGCCCTCGCTGAAGAGTCCGTGCGCGACGCGAAGCCGGCGAAGGACGTTGATCTCGCCCGTGCCCGCCATGACCATCGAAAGCGAGAAGGCGACGACTCCGAGTGTGTTCCGGAGAGCGTGACGCTTGATCTTGCCTTGCACTGTTGACGCTGCACAAGCACAGCAGGTCAGCGGACAGCGTGTGAGTTCAGCGGTCCAAACCGAGCGCACTCTTGAGATATGTCGCTCGCGTGAGCCGGTCGAGGTAGTGAATGAGCGTCGCATGCGCTTCCGCCGCCGCCGTGCCAGCGTATTTGAGGCCCATCGCAAAGCAAGCGCCGGCGATGATGGTCCATCGCGCGATCTCCAGGTCGGGGTCGACGGGGGCCTTGCCGTCGCGAACGGCCTCGTTGAGGAACGGCGGGACCTCGGCTTCGACCCACTCCTTTGTCTTGGCAATCATCTTCCACCGTACGAGATTGCGCCCGATGACGCGTAGCAGAAGGAGGTCGTTGCGCACGTAGTCGAGGTTGCGAACCGAGGACGGGATCTCGAAGACGTCGGCGACGTCCTTGCGCTCAGATCGGAGGTACATGAGCATGAGCGCGACCGTCGCGGCGGGCGATGTGATGCTGACGTCAATGCTCGAGGTGTGTGAATGCGAACCGGGAAGGGACCCGCTGCCTTCGCCGAGGATGAGGAGGCGGAAAGTGCGCAAGTGGTCGACCTCCTTGACGCTGAGGTCGCGCCCTTTACCGAGCATAATCATGCCGTGCGCGAAGCCGCACGACAGCGTGTACGCTTCGCGACAGAGGGACGCGTCTTCGACGGCGCTGACGGTGATGCTGCACATCTCGCGCATGAGCACGTCGGCGTAGGTGCGGCGGCCCGTGCCGAAGTGTAGGAGGCCGAGCGACACGGCGGCAGCGGCCTGCGCCATGCCGGACACGTTGAGCGTAGAGGACCGCGGCGGGTGAAGCGCAGGAAGGTGAATCGAAACAACGCTTGTCACGGTCGGATCGCTCGTGCCGAGGTACGAGACGGCGAGACCGAGAAGGACGCCTAGCGAGGTCGGATCGTGCTTGGCCTTGAGATATTCGTACGCCTGGCTCGAGAGCATGTTGCCGAGTTGGCCAGTCAAGCCGAGTCCGAGGAGCATGCCAGCATGGCGCGAGTCAAGGTCGCCCGGACGGTTGAACGAAATCTGCGAGCTGTCGACGCCGCGAGTGTCGAAGCGCAGGCGGAGTGCTGCGGCAGCGCCGGCGTGGAATTCGGGCCACTCCATGCGGTCGGGGATGGCCGGGTTGTTCGGGTCGCGCGGCTCCTTGTCGGCGAGCGGAACGGGCGAAGACATCGGGATGATGCGGGCCGACGTATCGATTCGCGGGATGGCGATCGAGTCGGACGGGAGCGAGACTTTCGAGCGGTAGAGGAACATTCCCTGGCCGATCGGCAGCACGAGTGTGCGCTGCGAAAGCGCGAGCAAGACGCTCTGCTGGATCTGCGGCGTGAGCTGGTCGCTGTGGCGTAATCGGAAGGTCAGGACGCGCGTGACCCGAAGAAGGGCGAGTGAGAGACATACAGCGTTCGCTCGCCGGCGCTGACCACAGCCGGTTGCTCGAACTGCAGCATTCGGGCGACCTCCTCGAGACGCTTGTCCTCGTTGAACCTTGCCGCTCGTGCCGAGGGACGCGAAAGCTCGCCCTCGCCGCGCCCGCCGCGCGAGTCCTGCTCCTCGCTCGTCACGTCTCGCGCGAGCGAGTCGATGGAAGGCACCGCCGTCCGTCCCGCTGGCACCGTCTCGCCGCGAACAGGCGCGCCCGCCGCGAAGTCGACCTGACGCGCAAGGTCCGGCCGCCCGATGAGCTCATACGCCGCTTTAGGCCAGCCTTCTGGCGCGTCGAGCTGGCACATGCGGACGGCCTCGCGTAGCGGAAGCGCAGCGCCGAAGGAGAGCTCGGCGAGTGTTGATGCTGACCATCCGGGCTCAGTGTGCATCGCGAGAACGGTGCTGTGAGCGAGCATGATTGTCGTCGAGCCGGAGGAAGGCGACGATAGCGAGGTGAAGAGGGAGATGAGCTGCTTCGTGCGCAGATTCGGCGGAGGATCCGAACCAATGTAGGCAGACGATGTACGCCCAAAGTCGAACGAGAGCGAGGATGGCTCGTTGGCGAGGATCGAAGCGAGGTGAAAGAAGAGATCGGGCGTGGTCGAAGGGAGATGGGTTGCCCGGGTGACAGGCGCTGTGAATGGATGCTCTTAGCAAGGCTTGGTAGCGCTGATACGGATAGACCGAAGCCCTTACCTACGAACGTCTCTCCCAGCGCAGGACCGAGGAGGCGCCGGTAGTAGTCAACCCAGCCGAGCGCCTGCGACGCGCGACGAGCTTGCCGGTCGACACAAAGTCGTGCTGCGTCGCCGTCACGGGTCGAGCATCCTGAGCGACAAGGTGCAGCGCGAGCAGAATGGCGTCCTGTTGTGGCGAGAGGGGCGAGTCGAGCGGAATTCCGCGAGGTGGTCGGTCCGACTTTGCGCTCGAGCGAAGGTGAGAGAAAGAGCGGGACGATGCAACGTGCTCAGCCCTGCTCAGCATTGCGGCGAACGGGTCGACCGGCTTCTCCGCCTTCTGCAAGCCGAACAGCTCGTGCAGCACCTCCTCAGGGCCAGCGAGCGAGTCCTCCGACGCTTGACGGGCGGTGACGGCGCGCAGAAGCTCGTCAAAGCTGTCGAGCTCGAGCACTTGGCCGATTGTTCGGAGGCACTGGCCGGCGAGCCCTCGAGCGGGAGGGTCGAGGCGGGTGAGGAGCCGTGATCCGTTGTCCAGGGCGAACGCGACCACTGCGCTGAAGTCGCCATCGAGCGAGCGTATGACGCGTCCATCTGGCAGCTTTGGCGAAGGTATATCGACCTCGCGGCCTTCGGCGGTAATGAGGGGGAGGGAACGGTCTGGGCGGAGGTAGAGAAGGTCGAGGACATTGGGGCATGTCGCAAGGACGGGCGTGGCGGAGACGGCTTGAAGTTCGCGCATCGGAGCGACCGAAAATGTGCCGTCCTGTGCAAAAGTGAGCTGGACGAGTAGGAGCACTTGATTGGAAGGCCGGTGGATGGCGAGGGTCGACGTGGTGGCGATGCGCGAGTCGAATAGCCACGCCGCCATGCCTTCGGTTCTACGGCACATCATGTCAGCTACGGTGGACGAGTCAAGTGCAAGAGGAAGCGGAGCTGTACGTACCTGAGGTTACCCAGCTCGGCCTCCCAGACCTGCTGTAGCACGATCTCGCTCTTTGCCTCGCCCGGACCGTCGCCGTCGCCGAGCAGCACCGTGGCCTCACGGTCCATGTCGAGGCCCGCAGCGCCGAGTCCGCCGCCAGCCGCCTGACTCGGGCTCAGGACCATGCGGTCCATCGTGACGCTGAGCTCGTTTCGCGTCATGCTCGTGCGGCGGTCGGCGACGGTGATGCCCGGACGGCGAGTGACGCCAGCGTGTGCGCCGGCGAGCTGTTCTGCGCTGTGGCTCAGCGCCTCGAGCAGCTCGTCCTGCCCGTCGAGCACGCGGCTGAGCCCGCTCGCGCCGAGCCCCCCGGTCGACGTCCGAGGTCGGTTGCCTCCTTGTCCGCCTGCACTGGCGCGACGCACAGAGCGCTCGTCGGCGCGGCTCGACGACCCGTAGCTGAAGCTCGAGGGGCCATTGAGCTCGTCGCCTGGTGCGCCGGCGCCGCCATGCTTGCGCTTCGTGCCGCTCAGGCTCGTGCGGCTGCGGTCCATCGCGACACTACCATGTGTCGGCACTGCACCGCCTTCGCCGAGCGCTGACTCATTCATCGACTCGCGCGCTTTGCCCTTGCCCTTGATGTCGGCAGGCACGCCGGCGAGGATGTCTCCTCCCGTCATTACAACTGCATCTTCAACGCCAAGAGCGCCCGGATCCACCCGCGCATACTGCCAAATGCGCACCTTCCCTTCGCGCGTGTTGATGCTGACGAGCGCGGCGGGCGCGTCGAGCGGGAGCGCCGGACTCGAAACGAAGATGCTGCGTTCGTTCATGTCGCTGAGCGGGATCGAGCTACTGGAAGCTGGCTCTGTCGCAGTATTGCGCGGCCCGGAAACGGGTCGGAACACATCGAAGGGTCCCGAGAGCGAGTACCACGCTGCGCCCGAGACCTCGCCGCCAGTCGCCGAAGCTCTCTCGAGCAGGACGCCGCCTCCTGCTAGCGGCCACGCTCGAGAAACGCGGAAGGGCAGGGGAAAGGGGATTGAGCCGCCCTCTCGAACGGGATAGGCGAAGGCGAGAGTAGACAGGAGGATGAGCAGCGTGCGAGTGCGCGTCGGCGCATGGGGCGTGGGCGACGACGATTATGCCGGCGGCTCGCGTGGGAGCGGCAGGGGGTCATCGGACCAGGCAGACGGTGCTGGACGGCGGTATGGGCCGAAGACGGAAGATGCGGTTTCGTCGAGGCGAACGGCTGAGGTCGAAGCTTGGCTCAGGCGGCTGCCGCATCGACGGATGGCGGTGCGGGTATCTCGAGCTCGACGAAGAGCGCCTGGGTTACGTCCTGCTCGTGCTCGTCAAAGGAGAACGAGCGAAAGACGGTTCCTGCTCGGCTCCACACGACCTCACGACCGCTCCAGCTCAGCTCCTCGGGAGGGACAGGCTCGTCGGTCGCGTTCTCCTGCACTTGAGAGCGGCGCTGCGGCACGAAGCAGCGGCCAGGCGTTGACGTCGGGGGCGAAATGCGGCGCGAAGCAGCGCGGAGGGAAGCCTGGAAGTGCGAGAGGCTCGGGACGACGGGGTCGCAGGCTGCACCGGCTGCTTCAAGTGGCTTAATATGCAGATCTCGCGTTTACACGGAGGATGCGGAGTGATGGAGGTAGAATGGCTCGCCGAGACTCCCGAGGCGCCGAGGCTCGCAGCGCCCGCGGTACGCTTTAACCGCTTCGCCTGTCGACCCGAAGAGCGCAAGAGCTCGTACACGGGGCCTTGCTGCGGCGCTTGCGTAGTCACCCAGGCTGTCAGGGCCGCCTCGCGTCCTTACGGCCTGGTCACGCCCCCGTACATCCGGCGAGCTGATGGAGTGCCATCGCCCACCGCAAGTCCGCTTCGATCCTCCGAGGGGACAGGAGGCGTGGGTTGCCTGGGCAACGGCGGCCGTGGATGCTCGGCCTTTCGATCGTGCGTCAATCATCTACCCTCCAACTATTCGTTGCTGACACCCTCTTGCAGCGGAGACACTCTACACCACCGTTCCTCCGCCGATTTATCAGCGGATCAGCAAAGGGGAGCTCGTGTACGAGCAGCCACCCTCCACCTCAGACTTCGTGCCCTGGCCAAAGCTTGTTCCACCGGCACTCGGTGCACGTTGGGCTGCGGCATTCCACGCTTGGGACACCTCCGCCTTGACCCTCGACGCTAATCGACTGGACGGGCTTCTCACCATCCCAGAGTGGGATGCGCAGATTGTTGCATTGCAGGCGGATCTCGCCGCTTCGCACGAATGGCTTCGGCGGGGTTCGCTTCCGGAGGCGTCTGCGGCGGACCAGCGATACGATCGGCGATTACAAGAGTGCTTGGGTGCGTAGACCACCCGACAGGAGTTCTAGTCCTTGCCCTGCTCAGCTGGCGTGTGTCCACAGCCCCTCACGCGCTGCTGCTCCTACAAAGTGGCAAGCCCATTCTGGCCACCTACCAGGAGCACCGGTCCGGCCGTGCCGTCCCGGGCAGCGCAGCAGCCGGGCCACAGGACAGTATTGAGCACGCCGCATGCCAGTTACTACCCATATCTCAATCTGGCGCGTTCGCCTCGGCGGTTGATCCCACATTGCCACCATCGCGTTTCGCACATCGCTGATCGCGTTTGCGCCTGTCAATCCGATGCCCTCCCTTCCGCAATTCATCTTGCATTGATGAGTGCCCTTTGACTGCTGAGCTTGGCCCACCTGAATGAACGAGGGGGAGTATTCGGGACGACTACGAGCATGGTCCACACAACGGGAACAGCCGAACGGTCTTGCGCCGAGGTCGGGAGGGGACTGTTGCATTCTGCAGTGCACAAGCATGTTCTTCTGTTGAAGCGAAAGAAGGCAAGGGAACAAGCGAGGGAATGGAGCTGCGAATCGCGGATCGCACAGCGTTCGTTTCTTGCTGCTCGCTAGCTTTCGCTATTTTGCCCGCCTGCTCTTGCATGAGTAGAAGTTATGGAGCTCGACGACGTCAAGCCCTTCGAACCGCCCGCAAGACCGCAGACTGAGCTGTCGAATACTCTCGCCCCACTCGGCGAGTCCAGTGATGCCGTCGTCGTGCACTACACGCAGCTCGTGCGGGTGCTGCTTGCGCCTCTACAAAGCCCCGTGGCTCACTCGACCAAGCTGGATGGCCCGCATTGTCCTGCAGCGCCAGCGGTGAAAGGATGGAGGCAACTCCGCCGCAGCTTGAACGACTCGTGCGGCTCGCTCGACGGCGCCTTTCGCCGCGCGAGCCAGGCAGGTGCACGAAGCAAGGGGTACGAGGTCGCTCGGCTGCTTCAATCGGCCAACATGGACGACGTGGTGCGCGAGATAGTCGCGACCGAGCGGGACGCCCTGCGGGACGGCGGCGACATCGAGGGAGCGCAGGCGGGACTGGTTGAGCTGGCGGGCTGGGTGCACGCGGCGAGGCTTCTGCTCTCTGCAGACTCGGTGGTGCAGAACGGGTGCGTCTCTTCGCTGTACGTCGGTTCGTCATGGCTCACCCCGCTCGCAACATCGCAGGTTGGACCAGCCTGTTGCGACAAAAGCAGCACATGCAGCACCTCCACCACTCGATGCAGCTCACGCCGTCGCGGCGCCGAGAGCGCTGAGCTCGTCCGCCTCTGTGTCGCCTGCTTCCCCCGCTCCTCCGTCTTCGGCCTCGCCCTCTGCGTTCGGCTTTGCGCCACCAGCGGCACCAGGCGAGCTTGCAAAAAAGCTTGCAGCAAAGAAGACGGCCCGGTGCGTGCGATTCGAGCTCGATGAGCTGCTCGAGCACCTTGTCCTGATCACTCGGCGTTGCCCAGGCTCTCCGCGCCAGCAGCCCCATCAAAGCCCGCTTCCCAGCCCTCTGCGCCTGCGCCTGCAGCCGCGGTGCATAGCTCGGCGCCGGCCGCAGCGGATGTGTCTGCTCTGCGCTCGGCCATCGAGCCTATCTCGCCGTTCGCGCCCCGTGACTCCACCTCTCCGCGCACCGCCGGGTTCCCCGACCGCATGGCCGGACTAGCCTCCCTCCGGCAACCCGTCTCCGCGAGCGCCTCGACTGTGCCGCACCAGCCCCTCGCCTCTACCTCGTCTTTCGCCCTGCCCTCATGTAGCACGCCGGTCCCGCACCCGTCCGGTCCTCCCTCGGCCGGCTTCGCGCCGCCGCCCGCACCAGGCACGGCCTTTGAGCCGAAGAAAAAGGCGCGAAAGTCTCGCGCGCCGAAGGCGCCGCGGCGAACTTCGGACGGGATCTTGAAAGGTCGCGGCGTGAGCGAGGTGTACGTCCCGCCTGCGCGGGAGGAGCGTATCTCGTCGGGCGCGGCGGGCGAGGGCGAGGGGGCCGAGGGACCGCGGCCGTCGAGGAAGAGGAAGGCGCCTCTGCGGCTCACGTTTGAGCAGAGCTCGGATCCGCTCGAGGGAGACGGCGATGGCGAGGATGTTGAGTGGGGCGGGAGCAGGGGTGGAAGGCGGAAGAGCGCCGCAGGAGGGGGGAAGAGGAAGCGCTTCGGCGGGTTCGACGACGAGGACGACGAAGATGGGTCGGGCGGAGGTGCAGGCGACGAGGACGAGCTTGACGAGCTTGCGAGCGACTACGAGGAGCAGGTCGCACGGAGGCAGAAGGCGCAGAAGGCTCGCGAGGTCGAGCGCGAACGGAGCGAGGAGCTCAATCGTGACCGGTTCGCGGTCGGGTCCGCGGTCATGTGCAAGTTCCCGAACTATTCGTGGTTCCCCGCCATTGTGCGTGCACCTGACTTCCTTCGTCAGTGATCGCTTTGCTGACCTCGTTTCCTTCCTGCAGATCCTGGACCCGCAGACCGCGCCATCGACAGTGCAAGGCAAGCGCGTCAAGGGCGCATACCTTGTCAAGAGTATCCCGAGCGGTGCAGACCAGTACGCTGTGCCTCGAGTCTGTATCGGTGGGTTGCGTGCTGATCTCCTTGACGCGCAGCCGTTGGGTCGCACCAGACAAGGGCGACATCCTCCCGATCCAGCCCACCCAGCTCGACGACATCCTCCTCGGCCGGTACAAGTCGCCACCACCGCAGAGCTGGATCAAGTGGCGCGGCGAGCTCGTCGAGGCTGTCATCCTGATCAAGGACCCCGAGCGGTGCGTGGCGAGCCGAGCCGGTCCCTTGCTTCGCCAGCTGGAATTCCTCACTGATGTTCATCGTGCTCCTACTTGGGTTTTCACAGCTTGAAAGACTGGCTTTCACGCCCGACGGAGCTGGAGGAGCAGGTAGCGGCGAAGGAGGCGCGCAAGAATGCTGCGCGGATGTCGGCGGCGTGGTGAATGAGGCGCCTATTCCGTCCTTTCTCTGCCGAGGTGGCGCGCCATGTAGATTCGAGGCTACACTATAGCAAGCTAGACTTGTAACGCACCCGGGTGTCGGAACTTTCCCGCGGCTGTTGCTGCGGACCGCTACTCTCGCGCTCTCGCGCTTCACCTTTCTCGCTGCGCCACACGTCGCTCGCTTGCATTGTGTGCAGTTACTGAGACTCTCACTCAATAGCAAGACTCGCCCAGCAGCGACCGCCTCTCCCGAAGCGGCTGCCGACGCACCTCTGCGTCCCCCCCACACGTCCATCCCGACGAGTGACATCCGCGACGCCGAGCGAGCGCAGCCCTGCCGACCCCGAAGCTATTCGAAAGCTCAGATTATGGAGACTGGGCGGCACTATCAGCTCCTCGAGTGCGTTGACTTACCTCCGAGGCTTCCTTCGCGGCCTCATCTCTCAACATCGTCAGAGGACGATGAACCTCCGCTGACGCGCTTGATCTGCAGGAACGAGCCTCTCGAAGGGCAGCAGCGCATCACCGTCAAGCAGGAGCGCGACGGACGGGCAGTGTGGACCAAGGTGCGCCCGTTCCTTGTCGCAGTGCCATCGACGTGCTGCTGACCTCCTCTGATCCGCTCAGACGCGCGAGCTGGAGGACGATGAGATCGTGTCGACCGTCTACGCGTGTCTCATGCAACTCTTGGCCTGCATTTGCCGGTGTCTAACCCGGCATGCGTCTCGCAGGACTCGATGCGCACCCCTCGCTGGACGTTCCACCGCCCCATCCGCGGCTGGTACCTCATCCTGCAGCGCGCCTCGCCCGACGGGAGCCGCAGCCAGTCCTACATCGAGCTGAACCCGCGCAAGCGCTCGCCCTCGTCCGCTGCCGGCGCGCCGCTCGAACTCGAGTTTCGCGTCCGCACCCCTCCGCGCGCCCCTCCTTCGCCGTACGCTCCGTCGGCCCACCCCGCCCATGCAGGAACTGATTCGCCCGCCGTGCGCGTCGACATGTCGCCGACGGTCGAGCCTTTCCTCGCCTCGTCGGCCATGTCGCCCTCGCTCTCTGCCGCTTCCGCCGCGTCGCAGACGAGCGCGACCGAGCCGCTCGCCGGCGCAAGGCACGGCGGTCCTTCATCCTCGCCGACGCACCGTCGCTCGCGCTCCTCGTTTGCGCGGGAAGGCGCGCGAACAAGCTGGGAGGAGACGACGTTTACGCTGCGCTCTGGCTGGCCCGCTGCGTACGAGCGGGCAAGGCTAGGTCACAGCGGAGGGTCGGCGGTGTTGAACAGGCTCAAGGGGTGGATCGTCGAGCCGCCGAGGCGGTTCTGCTGCGTGCGACAAGCGGAGTCTCGGGCGGGCAGCGGAGAGGAGGAGGTGGTGGTCGCGTTCGAAGAAGGGTCAAGCGGGTGCATTTAGCAATCTTACTCTTCTCACCGCAACTGAGCTGACTAGGACTCTGCTCTCCAGCTTCTTCAACCCGCGACTGAGCGGCACGCTCTCGCTCGCCGAGTCGCAGATCGACGAGTCCGGCCTCGAACCGAGTTTCTGGGTCGCGCTCGCATGCGCGTACATCGACGCGCTCGAGGAGCAGGACGGGTGGGAGGCTGCCAAGGACGGGGACTGAGCGGTGGGTAGGTGGGTAGGCGGGAAATGCAGATCCTCCATCGCAGGTTGCGGGCTGCAGAAGGTGTAGCAAGAGGCATTGCCAACCCAGGGACTTTCTTCTCCCTGAGGTCGTACGGAGCGGGATGTCACTCTGCAAGCGATTCGCATGGCCTGGACTGGCGGGCGCAGGAAATGTAGCTCGGCGTCGGGCAGGTCGCGGGGTCGTCGGCGGAGCGATCGAATGCACCTCGCCCCGTTGCGCCGTTCTCTGCGATCCTTCCGCGCTTGCTGTTACTGTGCTGCCTGACTGAGTAGCTCTCGCCAGAGGGCCCTTGCTCGCACGCCCTCGTTCGAGGCCCGCGTCGCTCGCTCGTCCTCCGTCCGCCGTCCCCGGCGCTGCTCGTCGCCCAAGCGAGCGCGTCGGCCGCCGCGAGCGCGCCCCGTGGCGATGAAGTCGTACCAGGAGATTGTGCGCACGTCGTCCAAGCGCGACCCCAAGCGCGGCGCGGCTGCCCAGTCGCCCGTCGCTGCACCGCCGAGCAGCAGCGTGGGCGCCGCGCTCGCGAGCAACGGCCACAGCAACGGGCACACGCCAGACGCGCACGGGACCAAGAAGGGCCGCTTCCACGCCCTCGCAAAGCTCCAGGTCTCGGGATTGACCGGGCGCAGGGACAAGGGAAAGGCGCCTGCAGCACCCGCACCCGATGGACCAGGACGAGGCGGACCACCGTCTCCCACCGCGAATGGGGGCGCAGCAGGGGCGGAGGATGGCGCAGCAGGAGCACGGCATGGGCGATACCTGCTGCCGCCGTCGTCGGGCCCGCACATGATGCCGCCAGCCGCCCCCTATGCCTCCGATGCGACGTTCGGCCAGCCTCCGTTCTCGTCGTCGTCGTATGCCCGTCCATCGACGACCGCAGCACCCTATGCGTACCCTGCTCCTTCGACCGCCGCCCCCTCTTCGTCCGCCGCGCAGACCGCGACAGGCGCATCCACCTCGCCAACCTCGCCAAACACCCCTACATCGGCCGCACACTACTACCCGTACGCGGCCAGCCAGCCCAAACGGCACGACAGTCACAGCATGGCTAGTCCGCAAAGCTTCCGCTCTCGAGGGAGCGGCGCAGACGGAGCAGTCGGTCCAGACGGGCGGCGAGAACCGCCGCCCCGGTTACCGCTCCCGAGCGCTGACGGCCAGTCTCTGCGGCACGTCTCGGGCTCGACGAATCGGACTGGGAGCTTACCGCCGGGTGCCGCGGTGGCGCAGCCGCCGTCGCAGCGAGCGCCTTCGCACGCGTCTGGACCCCGATCGCCAACAGGCTCGCTTCCGCCTGCGCCGCCGCCGCCGGTCCCGCCCTTTCTGCCTTATCCGCCGTACGGATATCCTCCCTTCCCGCCACCACCGCCCCCTCCCGCGGCAGCGGGGCGAGGCGCGTCCGCCTACCCGTACCCTTACCCCTACCCGCCTTATCCGCCCTATCCTCCCTACGGCTATCCCGGCTATCCGCCTCCTCCACCTGCCGCGCACGCCGGCCCCTCTTCGACCCCGCGACCGCAGCCCTCGCAGCACCCGCTCGCACAGCAGCACCGCGCGCCGCTCTCGTCCTCGCAGGCGTCCTTCTCCGGCGCAGCGAGCGTCCGCTCCGCCTCGTCGCGCGCCGGGCCCTCTCAGCTCCCCTCCTCTCCACCACCCCCTCTCCCGCCCTTCCCATCGTACAACCCGTACGCGCCCCCACCGCCGCCCGGCAGCGCGCCGTACGGCCCGCACCCGTTCTCCGTCCCTGTCGACCCGGCCTCGTCCCCCGCGGCCGCCGCCGTCGCGCGCAACCTGCAGCTCGAGCGCGAGCGGCAGGCGGCGCGAGAGGCGGAGCGCGCGAGGGCTGCGACGGGCGCGGCGAACGGCGCGCAGACGAATGGGAAGGGGAAGGAGCCGGAGGAGGGAAAACTGAGCGTCGGAATCGACTTTGGGTGCGTTTCGCGCGCGGTTGCTCTGCCTTACGCAATGCTGCGCTTTTGGCGCATCGTGCTGATACTGCCACTGTTGCTCACTTTGCACAGCACGACCTTTTCCGGCATCGCCTACGGCTCGTCACGCCTCTTTGCGGGCCAGATCCGGCAGATCCTCTCGTGGCCCGGCTCGTACGAGACGTACCGCAAGGTGCCGACGTGCATCCTGTACGAGCAGCAGGACCCCGAGGACGAGGCCAAGATTGTAAGCTGGGGATTGGAGGCAAAGAATGCGACGGTGACGAAGGGCTTGATCAAGTGCGTTGGTGCTCGGAGCTCCCTGTTCCTTTTCTCATATGGCTGGCGCTTTCGCCCATAATGCTCGGAGCGCTGACGACCTCTCTTTTCAAGGTGCGAATGGTTCAAGCTCCTCCTCTCGCCCGAATCCCTCCGCAGCGGCGTCCCCGACCCGTGGCTCCCGCCACTACCAGTTGGCAAGAACGTCGTCGATGTCATCGCCGACTTTCTGCGCTGCATCTGGCGGTACGCGAAGCGCATGATCACCGAGGAGATTGGCAGTGTCGTCGACTTGAGTGCGTCTCGCTTCTCTTTCCATAAACACCTCGCGACGGGCGCTTCCTGAGCCCTCTCGAGATGTGTTGAAGTGTCGTAGCGTGACGTGCTGATGATCGTGCTCGGCAGACGCCGCCGACGTCCTCCTCACGGTGCCAGCCGCTTGGGACGCTGCCGCCTGCTCCCTTATGCGCGAGAGCGCGATCCGCGCCGGACTAGTACAGAGCTCGCGCGGTGGTGACGTGAACTGGCGGGATCGTTTGAACATCATCACGTGCGTCAGCGCGCTGCTGCTTTTCGCCGCCGCAGAGCGTCCGGTACTGCGGTGAGCGCGATGACTGTAGTTGGGCCGCTGACTCAGTCCCATGTGCAAATCGCAGCGAGCCCGAAGCCGGTGCCATTCACGCTTCAACGCTCGCAACGCTGCATCACCTTCGCCCGTCCCAGTCCTTCCTCCTGTGCGACGCCGGTGGCGGAACGGTCGACACGGCCGTGTACAAGCTGATGGGTCAGCTGTCGGAGCTCGAGATTGCCGAGATGTGCGTGCGGAGCGGTGCGAATACGGGGAGTCTGTTTGTCGACCTCAAGTTCGAGGAGCTGCTGCGACGAATGTGCGTGTCAGGCTCTCTCTCTCTTGGTCAGTCATGTATGTTGACGCCTATGCGGCGAAACAGACTGAAAGATCACCCGGTGCACCTCGAGCCGGCGTCGATGGCGACCTTCATCCACGCTTTCGCCGAGGGCGACAAGCTTGCTTACCATGGCACGATCGAGGACGATGGTGCGTCGGGCTCTTCCGTGCGAGTCCAGTGCACGGACTGACGTGCTATGTCTGCAGAGGCAATCTTCCGCTTCAACTGCTTCAACGTCGAGGACTCGCACGACCCGGCCGTCGGCCTCGAGTTTGGCGAGCTCGCCATCCCCGGCAAGCGCCTCAAAACCGAGGTGTTCGACCCCGTCATCGGTGTGTAGACCTTACTCAGGGTCTCCGCCTTCCAGTCGGTACTGACAGACCGCTTCCATGGCAGAGCAAGTCCTCGAGCTCCTGTCGACGCAGATCGCCAAAATTGGACACACGCCCCTCGACGCCATCATCCTCGTCGGCGGTTTCGCAGCATCCGAGTACCTCTACACGCGGGTGCGCCAAGCGTTCGGCGCGACCGTGCCCGTTATCGTGCGCCCGCAAGACTGCGACACGGCGACGCTGCGCGGTGCGGCGCGGTACGGGCTGGGCATGCGCGCGGGCAAGCAGGCCGTCAGCTCGGTCATCAGTCCGAGAAGCTACTGCATGAAGAGTAAACTGCCTGCCGAGGACGAGGACAACTGGCGCCGGCCCGAGTATGTGCGCCCGAACGACGGCGGGACGCTCATCTGCGAGAACCGCTTGAGCTGTATGTTTCCCTTTGCACCATCTGCCTGCGCGATGAACGGTGCTGACGAGCTGGACCGCGCAGACCTCATCGCCAAGGGCGCCGTCCTTCGTAAGGGCGAGCGGTTGCGCTCGCGCTTTTGCAAGTTCGTCAAGGGTGCGCTTCAATTGACTTCTGCAAATGCTTTGCACAGTTGACTGATCTTCCTATTGCGCAGACCCCCGCGATTCGGTCTTCACGGCGCATCTCTATGTCTCGAACTCGGAGGAGCTGTACCGCTACACCGACGAGGGTGCGTGCCGCCCGCGCTCCTCCTCTCGCCTCCCGAGGTTTACTCATGCTCGCATCGCAGGCGATCTCACCGAGCTGTGCCGCTGGACCGTCGACCTCGCCGCTCTGCCGCGCTTCCAGCACATCGCGCAGGACGGCGGCGGGTACATTGAGTGCGTTTCGCTTTCCGCCATCCGTCTTGCGTGAGAGATGGGATGGGCCTGACACAGATCCTCGCGCAGATTTGACCTTGCGCTCGCGCTCGACTCAGCCGAAGTTCGCGGCGTGCTGATGACTGAGGACGGCGTCGAATGCGGTGCTGCCAGTGCGTCGCGCTTTTCCTTCTCTCGTGGCTGAGTCAGCGATCGAAGTGAGCTTGACTGACGCTGTCATGAACTGTAGCCTTCGAATTCCTCGGCGCTTGAACCCTTCCCCTCCGCTCCTCTCCCTGTTCCACATCCTGTCTCAAACACCACCTCATACACTGCCTGGCGCATAGACTGTTCATTTTCTCCTTCGAATCTCACCCCTCGCTGGTCGCAGCGTCGTTCTGTCTCGTTCCCTCGCACCTCGCCCTCGGCCGTCATCGTGGGCGATATCTCATCTGCCGTCTCACCCTGTTGTCCTACCCTGCTCCGCGAGCATACCCTCCTGTAGACTGGCACTTTTCTCCATGCGCGGAAATCGCAAAGCCTTTCAATCGAGCCGGCGCTGGGCCTGAGCTCTGTCTGAGTTGCTATGTTGACGCCGCACGAGAAGAGCTGTTTCTCAAGCGCCATTACTATTGCTGACGGCTGCTCACTCGAGCGCTCTCGCAATGCAAGACGTCGACCGCGCCTTGGGCACCGAGAGCAGAGCCTTGAGAAGGTCGAGGCATGAATTGCAGCTCCTTAGTACCGCTCGCCCCAGTAGATCAGCTTGGCACGGCGGCTCTGCACGCCCAGCGCCTGCTCATTCTGTTGACCAGGCTGCTGCTGCCTGTACTGGTCCGGGATCCTCGGTACGGGCGGAGGACGCCGACTCTGGTCGGAAGACCCGGCAGCGAAGTCGTGATGCGCGTTGCCGCCATGCCGCTGATGTGTGAGAATCACAGAGTCACGAGCGTGAGTCACATCGTGAGGTGGGTCCTGCCAAGTCAGAGGCTCAGGGACAGCCGTCTAGAGCAGGTGCAAACGCGGAAGCGGCACATACGAGGTATCGCATGATGCCGGTGAGGGCCTGGTACCGGGTGTCGGCCTCATCGTAGTGACGACGGCAGTCTTGAACTATCAAGCGTGCATCAGACCCGGGGTCTGAACGCAGGGGAAAGGTGGCACGGAGAAAAGACGCACTCAGGTCAGCGCGGTCTATCGCCGCCTGACTTCCGGGCTCGATTATGCCGGGAGTCTCAACGGCCGAATTGAACAAGGCAGTGCGCTGCACCGCCAGAGGTCTGGGTTAGTTCCCGAGGGGCAAGAGTGAAAAGGGATCTTACGAGTTGGCGCATGCCGCTCCTAATGGTTTCATCGCGAGAAAGATGCGTCAAACCAGGCTGAGCGTACATGCCTATCGCTGTTAGTAGAAAGGTCAACTCGAAGGGGCAAAGGCTCTCGACCAAGGCGGCGGGAAGTGGTGAAACTGTCGCGCACTGCGTCGATTGCGTGACAAGCACAATCAGCCGTCAGCCCAGCGTCTGACACCGCGTGAAGAGTGGGAGAACACCTACGATATCGCAGCAAGCCCGCCGTATCAAGGTGAGAGTAGGCACGCGGGTTCAAACGCCGCAGGATGGCAGTCCTCGGGTCCTCCGGCTGCACCGGGTGCATGCGCAAGCCGTCCATGGCAGCAGCGACACTGAGGTGACAGAGAAGTGTCACCAGAGAAAGAAGCAGAGCAGAGCAATGTGGACCGGAGAGACGGACGAAAAAGAGGAGACGTGGCGGCGCGACGAAGACCGGAGGGGCCGAAGGACAGGAGACCGAGTGCAGAGCGCCCGTCGACGACCTCCTGCTGGCTTCAGCTGGCTGTCCGATCGGCACAAGCAGCTCAGAGAGCGTGTCAAGCCGTGCTATAGCGAGCGAAAGCGAGAGGGCCCTGAACCGACTTGCGAAGGTCAACCTTTCCGCGCGGAAGTCACCGAAGCGTTGAAGCTCGTATGTTGATCGTATCCTGCAGTCCTGCCCGACCGAAAAGCTTGAGCACGGCTGCTGGCCAGCAGCTGACAAGGCCAGCATTCGAAGCCTGAAAGAAGCCGAGGCCTAGACCCCATCGCACACTTCCCGGCTCGCTCGACACCCTCTTCCAGCTTGCTCCCAGCCCAGACGACACACTGTTATGCCCTTTTGGTATTCCGAGCGCACTAGTCGAGGGTAATCGGGAGAGGCGAGCTATGCACAACATGGATCGGTGGTGGTGATGGTCGAGCGGACAAGCGGTAGCGGCAACGGGACGACGAGAGGCGTTTACCAGATGAGGTAGCCCTGCGAGGTGAGCGGAAGAGGTCAGCAATGAGGATTGCGGCAGACAGGACGAACCAAGACGTACACCGTCGATGTAGACGGACGAGCCGGTCTGGTCTGTTTGGTGCAACGCGTGAAGCGGAGGTCAGCACGAGTGCACGCGGTGGTGAAGAGGGATCCGGTGCGTACAGCTCGAGTAGTCGCTGAGGAGGTAGACGACCTGGCCGGCCTGCTCCCACGGCTTGGAGAAGCGGCCGAGGGGAACCTCCTTGCACTGGTTGCTGCGGAGCTCCGGGTCCATGTGCATGGTCTCTGCGAGCGGTACGAGGCGCGTGTCAGTGCGAACGCAGATGGGGCGCGATCGCGATCGGAATCGTGGATTCCGCCATGTCGCGAAGTCCGGAGGAAGGGCGACGCACGGTCGGTCTCGATGAAGCCGGGGTTGACGTTGTTGACGCGGATCTTGTGCGGTGCCCACTCGGCGGCGAGGCAGCGCGTGAGGTTGGAGACGGCACCCTTCGACGAGTTGTAGAACGCCTGCACCGAACAACCGGGTAAGTCTCAATGGCCCGCACCCGTTGCGCGCACACGGACGCACCTGCGTGATGGGCGAGTTGTAGATCGTGTCGCTCATCGACGAGATGACGACGATCGAGCCGGGCTGGTTGCGCTTCGTCCAGAGGGCGGCGGCGGCCTGGGCGGTGTTGAAGACACCAAAGACGTTGACGCCGTAGACCTGTAGACGGACTCGTCAGTCTCCGCTCACGGCTACGGACGCGCGGAAGCAGGCGCACAAAGTCAAAGTCCTCCTTGGTGAGCTCGAGGGCGGGCTTGACGACCGAGATGCCCGAGTTGGCGACGACCTTGGTGATCTCGCCGAGGTCCTTCTCGATCTGGTCAAAGGTCGAGCGGACCTTGGCCGAGTCGGCGACGTCGCACTGGTACGCCTTGATGGTCTGGTTCCACTTCTTCGAGAGGCGGTCGGCGACCTCTTCGGCGTCCTTGGCGCTGCGGTAGATGATGGCGACGGTGGCGTTGGCCTGGGCGAGAGCTTCGGTGATCGAGACACCGAGACCGCGCTGGAAAGGGAGAGCAGGTGGGAGCGGGAGCGAGCGGAAAGAGGTGACCGAGGAGGTGCACGGGGTCAGCGTCTCGTTGCGCCGGCGAGAGGGGCCAAAGGAGGGCGCACGTTGCCACCGGTAACGACGACGACCTGTGGGCGGGAGCAAGGAGCAAGCACGTGGTCAGTTCGTGGAGACCTGCATGCGTGTCGCTATGACCGGGGGTGCCCTCGGCTCGACCGCGTCGGCTCTCCAGCGCGATCGAGCACCTGGACACGGTGCATCGTGCTCGCAGGAGTGGCCTGCACCGGAGCACGCCGAGAAAGAGGGGCGATGGAGGGCGGGACGGACCTTCTTGCCGAAGTCGATGGTCATGCCCGGGGTCGACGAGGGCTTGTCGAAGAAGTTGGCCGGGGCGGGCTCCTGCGAGACGATCTTGGAGGTGGACATGGTGTGCTTGGTCTGGGTCACGTGTCGAGTGGTGAGGAGGAGAGAGAGAGAGGGAACGGGTCGGCGCCGCCCCTCTTTCGGGCTGAGAAGGCCGACCGAGCGAATCGCACTGACGCTCGCCCTCGCATGCGCCAAACTTTTCCACAACTCTGGGGCACCTGCTTGTAGTCCCGCTAGTTCTCCCCGTCTCCCTCTCCCGCGCACCCGCATCCCCAGCCCGTTGCCCCTCGTCCCAACCTCGTCCTCCTCTCGCAACCTCGTCATCACCGCGACAGACCCCGGGCACTCCCCTTTGCAGGGTGGGCGAGCAGTACGAGTGCACTTTGCATGCTGTAGATCTCACGTGTGTACCCGGAACTCGTACTGCCCATGTCCTCACTCGTCGCGCTGCTGCAACTCTCCTCGTTCCCCCACAACCTTGCGCGCGCCTCGCGACAGACAGAGTTGCACGGCCACGCCAAGCTAGACCACACTCGCACAAGCGCTCTCCCCTGCACTGTCTACGATGGCACCCGCTCCGCCTCCGCCGCCTCCACGAAGCACCGCCGCGACGTCTCCTCCACCGCCACCGCCGCCGCCACGCACAACCTCGCCCGCCGCTGCATTCCCGTCCTCGCCCGACCTCTCGCGCCCCTCCACGCCCTCGGGGAGCGCGACCCCGCGCGGCGGCGGCGGCGTCGCGTCGGCCAAGGGCACGCTCGTCTCTCTCCCTGCGCTCCTCTCGGACCTCTCCGTCCTCGCCTCGTCGCCGGGCGCGCCGCTCCTCGCTGCGAAGCACTTTGCGCCCGAGCCTGCGCCGGAAGACGCGTACGCGCCGCCGAAACCGGGTGCGGTCGACCCGCGCAAGCGAGGGAACGAGCTGCTCGAGGCCGTCAGGGCGGGCGAGCTAGACCTGCGCGGCTCGCGCGAGGAGGGAGAGGAGGACGGCGAGAAGGCGACGTTGACCAGGGAAGAGGCGCCGCTGCTGGCCGAGCGGTGGGTCGAGGCGGTCGACCGGGTGCTCCAGCGCGCAGAGGAGGAGGACAAGCGTGCGGGGACAAAGGACGGGGCCGTGGAGCGCGCGGAGCAGGTCGAGCGATGGGCGGGGAAGGTCGAGCGCGGCTTGGCAAAGGCGTGAGCTGGGCCACCGGTGCGTTCGTCGTGCCCCTCTCCACCTTCGGAACGTTGGACTAAACTGACCGCCTCTGCTTCTCCTAGCTTGCGGGACAAGCGGGTACTCTTGCGACCCCCTGCACTACAGACACTACGATCAGCGATCAAACAACCATTTCTCCGAAAGCGCGAGAAACGATGCTTTCCGCTCGTGCAGGACGTGAACTCCTTCTGTGCTCGCACTTTCCACCGCAGGATGCGCCAAGTGCAGTGATACCTTACAACCGGATGATGCCTCAAGTCTAGATCTCGTCGAGCCCGCATCTACACCTTCTCGCCCTCCCTCGCCCTCTCCCTCGCGACCGCCGTCTCCTCGCCCTCCTCGTCGTCCCTCGGCCGCTGCTTCTTCTCGCGGTGTCCAACCTTGCCGATCCCGTACAGGCACGTGACCGAGATGAGGAGCGCGAGAAAGGCGAACCCGGCGCAGGCGTAGAAGGCCGCCGTCAGGCCGTCGTGCACCGCTTCGAGCGGCGTCGAGTGCTATCGCGCGAAAGGGCGTCCGTCAATTCAGCCTGCCCCTTTCCCAGACATTGGAGAGGCACGCACCCCGTTCGGGTCGTACTCGAGCCCCATGCGCTCGACGCGGCTCTGCGTCACGCGGCTCTGCACGACCGTGTTGATGGCGAGCCCGATCCCCGTCCCGATCTGCGTGCTCATGTTGAAGATGCTCCCCGCCAGCGCCTGGTGCCCCTGCCCGGCGACTTGCGAGACGTACAGAATCCCGCACGCAAAGATGCTGGCGAGCGCGAGAGAACGGGTCAGCACAGCGGAACCGAGAGCAAGCGAGGGGCTCGGACTCACAAGTCGGCGCCAAAGACGGAGAGGATCATGGCGGGGAATTGGTAGCGCCAGTACGTGTCCGAGTAGTCCTGCACGGCAAAGAGGAGCGGCGCGAGGCCCGTCCCGAGGCAGCCGAGGGCGATGAGGATCTGTGCCGGGACGCGCGAGGCGAGGATCGCCACGATGACCTGTACAAGTCAAGCAGGACGGTTTATTGAGAATCAGCAACGGTAATCGACAAAGGAGGCTGAGGCAGGGACGCACATTGAGGATGAAGCCCGTCACGGACGAAGGCAGGAACCGGACGGTCGCCAGGACCGGTTCCAGCCGCATGTAGTCCTGGAACGCGAGGCTGCAGAAGAACATGTACGACGCGAACGACGACCACCCGAGCGCGCCGATGAGCTGCACGACGGCGAACCGCCCCTTGAACCAGATCGACGTAATCATGAGCGGCGCGCGCGTCGTGCGCTGCTCGAGGTACCGCTCGTAGAACCAGAAGGCGACAAAGAGGATGACTGAGACGACGAGGAGCGCGGGGATATACGGCGTCGCCCACTGTTTCAGTGCGTGAACCGTCAGGTGGGCGTCGCGCAAGAGGTCGGAAGCGGCGCCACTCACCCCGTTTGGCGCACCCTCGCCGTCCGCGAGCGCAAAAGTGAGAAGCGTAACAGCGGCCGTGATGAGGAAGCCGCCTACCCAGTCGACGCTGAGCGACTTGTCCATCGCGCGGTCGGGCGGGACGAGGAAGAAGGCCGAGATGCCAATGAGGGCGCCAATGCCAGCCGAGACGTGGAAGATGGCGCGCCAGGTGATGGGCGCGTATTCGGTCAGACTTGGGCGGAGACAAATATCAGTCTCGGAATCGCGATGGATGATAGAGAAGGGATGAGACGCACACGCCGCCGAGAACCGCACCCATGCTCCCTCCAAGCGGCGCACCAGCCGAGAAGAGCGCAAAGGCATACGTCTTGCGCTGCCCTGGCGGGAATGACGAACCAAGGATGCCGAGCGCGGAAGGCTGATGTGGGCGCAGAAGCGGTCAGGGCGGAATTGACGGCAACAGACACGACAACTTACGATGGCAGCGCCAAGTGCGGCGCCCTGCATGGCGCGGAAAAAGTCGATCGAGACCTCGTTCTGCGCAAAGCCGCACGCAATCGACCAGATGATGAACCAAAGCATGCCGGCGAGGAAGATCCTGCAGGCACGGGGCAGATCAGCAACAGAGCGCAGGCAGAGCAGGCGCAAACAGACTTTTTGTGTCCATACTGCGCGGTCTCGGGTACGTCAGCGGCGAAAAGCGGTGGCGAGTACGAAGGGACCGTACAATATCTGCCAGTCGACCAAAGAGAAGGAGAAGACCGCCGAATGCGACGGAATAACTACTGATCTGCACGACAGGAACCAAGGATTTCAGCAAGATGGCGGAGTGGACGCTGGCGCGCAATGGAAGACTCACGAGCCATTGTAGGTTTGTTGTGCGGATGTCTAGGTCGTTTCCAAGCGTCGGTAGTGCAAGTTGCACCGATTGCACTTGCATGATCTGCTCGCCTGCATCAGTCAGTCGTAATGAAGAGACAAGGGGAACGTGAAAGACGCACGTTGAGCATCATGGCGAGAGTCATGGAGCAGGTCAGGAGGATCTGGCGGGTGGTCGACAGTTCTGGCCACACATGCTCGGTTGGCGCGTCCCCTTCCGGGTCTCCTGCGCTCGATTCTGCTCCGCTGTGACCTGCACCTGCTGTCGGAGTCGCGGGATCCGCCTCGGCGGTAGGCTTGAGCGAGAGGTCGGCGGTTGCGCTAGTCGGCGAGCGGTCCAGCGTCGACATGGTGGTTGCGGATGCAGTGTCGGGTGGTTGCATGTAAGATGGAAAGCACTCTGTCGAGCCAAGTCCCGTCTAGAGGGAGAGAGAGGTGCGCCGGGTGGTCCTGGTCGCGAAGTGTGGGAGCGTTGCCGCGAGTTTGTCAGGCGCGATCGCAGTCAAGGCGGCGCTGGCCCAGCGTGCGTCGATCGCTGTCTGGCACGCTCTGCGCCCTGCCCGTGTCCTCGGCGAGGCTGTGTCGCTGCTTGGGCCGAGCCAGAGCGGCGTGAGCTTGCAGCGCCGTTTCTGTCGCCGCGCTTTCCGCCGCACCCGCTCGAAGCCCCACCTCGCCCTCGCGCCTCGGCTGGCTGGACAAGAGCAGCTCTGCTAGTGCACAGACCTTCAACAAGTCCGTCTCTGCCACCCCAGCCTGATCCGAACCCGCCTCGAGCCGTCGTCGCTGCTCTTGCGTTCTCATCAGTTCGGACGAAGCGGAGCTTTGTCGCCGTCCGTCACAGCTTCGCGAGCAAAGCGGTGCTGTGTAACGGCTTGCTAAAACTCTTTAGGACGTGTGAGTACCTCCTCAAGCGTCCGGCAGTGATGGTCGGCGTGCTGGCATCTTCATCTGCGTGCATGCCGAGACCCATCGCAGTATCCGCTGCGTGCAGGCTAATAAACAGGGCGAATGGACAACCTGACTGACCTCCTCGCGCCCGGTAGGAGGATACCTCACGCCCCTCCCTCCGATGACTGCCCCTCCTTTCTCCGCCTCGACATCCGACGCCATGCCTGCCGGCATCAATCTCGGTCTCGCACGCATCACCCGGCTCCTCACCCTGCTGCACTCGCCGCATCTCGCAACACCTGTCGTCCATATTGCCGGAACGAACGGCAAGGGCTCCGTCTCGGCGTACCTCTCGTCGATCCTCTCGCACAGCCGCCTCGCCGTCGGGCGCTTCAACAGCCCACACCTCGTCGACGAGTGGGACTGCATTCAGCTGCATGGCCGGGCCGTCGAGCCGAGCCTCTTCCGCGAGGTCAAGCGCGAGGTCGAGCACGTCTCGCAGCGCGAGGGCGTCGAAGCGACCAGCTTCGAGGTCCTGACCGCAACCGCATACGCGCTCTTTGCCCGCGCAAAACCGCCACTCGACGTCGCGGTGGTCGAGGTAGGCATGGGTGGCGCCGAGGACGCGACCAACGTCGTCCCCGCCGATCGAACGCTATTCAGCGTTGTCACGAGCGTCGAGCTCGACCACCAGAAGTTCCTCGGCAACACGGTGGCCGAAATTGCGCAGGTCAAGGCGGGCATCGCGCGCGAGGGAGGGGACGTCGTGCTGAGCTTGCAGGCGCACACGGAGGCGACCGAGGCAGTCAAGGCCGTAGCAGCTGCTCGGGGCGCCACAATCTGGCAGGCGGGCGAGGCGAGCCCCCTGCCCGACACGGACGACGCACCAAATGCGCACGGTCTTCCACCTCCGCCCCTCGTCTCGCTCCCCCTCGCTCCCACCGCAGTCCACCCTCCCACCGCCTCGGCCTCTCTGCCAAAGTCCGGCTCTCCCTCCATCACCTCGCACCTCCCCCTTCCCGGCTCGTACCAGCTCTCCAACGCCGCGACCGCCGTCCTCGCCGCGCACCTGCTGCGCTCGCTCCCGCGCCCGCGCGCGCTCCTCCCGCCCGGCGCGCCTGCGCAGCTGAGCGACGCAGCGGTCCGCGCGGGAGTGGAAGCGACGCGCTGGCCCGGGCGGCTCAGCTGGCTGTCGCTGCCCTCGCCTCTCCCGCGATCCTCTTCCCCGAGCACCTCGACTGCCGCCTCCCCAGCTTCGCCAGCGAAGGAGCGCCTCGTCCTCCTCGACGGCGCGCACAACCCCTCCTCCGCCGCCCTCCTCGCCGCGTACCTCTCCTCGCTGACCCGCACGCCGCAGCCCGTCCGCCCGCGCGCGCTCCTCTTCGCCCTCTCGGCGCCGCGCGAGCCGGCAGAGGTCGTCCGGCCGCTGCTGCGTGCTCTGTCTCAGCCGGGAGAGCGCCTGAGGGTCGTCTGCGTTGGATTTAGCCCGCCCGAGGGGATGGAGTGGGTCAGGGCGACCGAGCCGGAGGAACTGGCAAGGGGGGTCAGGGAGGTCGTCGACGCGAACGCGGCGCAGGAGCTGAGCGGTGAGGTTGAGGTGCTGCAGGCTGCGAACATCGAGGCGGGTCTGATGCGGCTGGAGGAGCTGGAAGGGGCAGAAGGGAAGGAGGGATCTGACCCGGTCGTCGTCGCGGGCAGTTTGTATCTCGTGGCGGATGTGCTGCGGCTACAGCGGCGGCTGGGCAGGGCTGCCGACCTGTAAGGGCGTTCGCACGCCTTCGACGGTGTACTCACTGGCGAGACTGTACGTGTGCGGGCGTGAGGAAAAGATACAATGGCAAGCTCGTATAACGCGGGCATTAAGGAACGGAAGAGGGTACGGTGATCTACAGCAGCATGTCGCAGCACATCTCCTCTGCACGCGTACGAAGTGCGAATCAGCTTGGTGCACCTGTCGAGCGTAAGCGAACAGGAAACGAACCAGCGCAGCAGCACAAGCATGCACCAGCCAAGCATGCGCAGCATCCCGTGGCGGCTCCACCTCCCTTGCCGCCCTTCTGCGGCTGCTGTACGTACACCTGCACGTCCACGAGGCGGTCAGCCGGAGACCTCGGGCGACGAAGCGGAAGAGCGGGACGGGGGCGCACCGGCTGCATCTGCTGCGGCGCGTACGGCTGCTGTCCGTACTGCTGCTGGCCGCCGTATGCCATTGGCGGCTGCTGCGGCGGGTAGTACCCGCCCTGCGGACCGGGCTGACCGCCGTACCCTCCGCCGCCGTACCCGCCCTGCGACTGGCCCCAACCGCGCTCTTGCTGCTGCTGCGGGTAGCCGCCCTGCTGGGGACCGCCGCCGTAGCCCTGACCCTGGTAGTAATCCTGTGTGCGGCGCCGCAGGGGTGAGCGAAGGTGACGAGCTGTTTTTGGATCGGTGAGCCGGCGGGGAGGTGAGGGCCGCGAGCGCACCTTTGCGGCCATGCGGGAAGCTCTGATGGGTTGGAAGGGTAGCTCAAGAGGAGTCTGAAAGCACTGTACAAGCCTAGGAGGCTCAGCAGTTGCGAAGAGAGAGGAAGAGAGCGGAGCGCAGTCGACGGCGATGCCGGCGGAGGCAAGAGGCCAGATGTCAATTTGGCTCCCGCAGAATACGCCCGTACGGGTAGCGCTCTACCTACGTTGCAGGTCACGTACGGAAGCGCAAGAGCGTTCCCGAGCAGCCAAGGCGGTGAGACGAGCGCCGCAGTCGTCCCTTCTCTCCGTTCCGCGTTTTGCTCATCATCCCGCTCGTTCCGCTCACAGCTTCCCCGAGCACAGTAAGGCCGGCACAAATGCAGCTTGTAAGTGTCTGTCGTAATTGCGAGCGCGGGAGCGTGAACGGGATGTGTACAGCAGACCTTCTCTCCGCCCAAACCACGTCCAACGCCTGTTTCCTCCAGGGTGCCGTCTACTCGCTCGCCCAGTTTGGTCGCAGCTTCTTCCAGTTCCCTGTGCAGGAGTACCAGTGGTCCTCTGTGGATTGTATTACGTCAATGTCCGCTCCAAAAGCGCAGCGAGAAGGCTCAGAGGTAAGGCGACACACCAAACGCATTCGGATCCTTCGGGTTGCACGCACAGCGACTCGCCGAATCCTTCGGGCAGTGCAAGAACGGCGGATGCATGTAGCCGATGCTGCAGGAGGCATCGTCAGGTTAGCCTGTGCGGGCCTGAGGGAGGAGAGAGGCGCAAGACGCACTCGTGGAACCAGTGAATCTCCTCCGGCTTGAGGAACAGCGCCGCCGCGATTGAGTGCACGGGTGCGTCGCCCCATCGCTCCATCGAAAAGCCGCCGGCGTGGTCGAGGTAGTCGAAGTAGTCGAGGTAGGCTTTCGAGCGGAAGAAGTTCAAATCGCCAATCTCGAAATTCGACCTGTGCGGTCTTGAACTGGTCAACACCCGGTCAAGTGATGGACGAGGGAGGGAGAGGACGCACCAGAAATGGCACCGGTTGTACTCGTCCTTGTCGTTGACGAGCCATTGCCGCATGTTGGGTGAAGCGAGGTGCTCGGGGTGCTTCTCGATGAACTCCTTTGTTGTCTTCCACAGCGTGGGGATCGTCTTCTCGTACTCGTACAGCGATCTGGTCGGAGCGCGGGCGAGCATGAGCGGTGGAAACTGGCGCGAAAAAAGGAACGCGACGCACACGGTCCAGCCGTATTTCTTCTTGTTGTCCGCCATGTACCGGAACGGGTCGTAGTCGATGTCGCAGTCTGTGAGAGGGACAATGAGCGGGTCTAG
Organism: Rhodotorula paludigena; assembly: GCF_050403205.1. Taxonomy (NCBI): domain Eukaryota; kingdom Fungi; phylum Basidiomycota; class Microbotryomycetes; order Sporidiobolales; family Sporidiobolaceae; genus Rhodotorula; species Rhodotorula paludigena. The sequence continues at coordinate 54,339 of NW_027481429.1, read as the reverse complement.
GTGAAAAAAGATGCGACCAGCACGACGAACAGAACTTGACTGAGGGTCTGCGAGGTGTGAAAGTGTCAGTGGCGAGTCCGTCACGAAGCGCATTTCCGACTCACTCAATGCGCCAGTAGTAGTCGTAATCATTCAGGAGCGGATGCCGGAAAAAGTAGCCGCTCTGGTATCGACCTGCGCAGCCAGACCAGGCATTGGATCAGCGTCGAAGGATACGCGCGCAGCCGCCGGACCAGTCACGAGTCGACGCACACATCCGCCTGTACCCTCGCGAGTCTCCGTAGATGACACCCGCATCTGCCATCTTCTTCCGCTCCTCCGCAGCCTTGGACTCGTCAATCCACTCTGGCTCCTCCCAGTGCTCTCGCGGGACGAGTCCGTATGAGCACGGCCCGGACGCGATCGCTGACGTGTGTCGCTTGAACTCGTCTGCGAACAATGCCGGATCAGCGAACTGACGGGGAGCGAAGCGCGGGAAAGAACAGCGCACCGTTGAATGGTTCGTCGTTGAGGAAAACGTAGGGATAGTTGTACTTGCGGTTGAAGCGGTCCTCGATGCCGCGGATGCTGCCCAAGATCTCCCACACGTCGCTATTGCGTGCGAGGATGACAAACGCAGCGTTTGCACGGGTCGAGTTGCCCTGTTTCGGCGAAGACGGGTCAGCGAGTTCGGCGTCTGTCTGAACGGCGGTGCGTGCTACAGGCAGAGCAGACCGCCGACGTGCGGCAGCATGACTCACTGCGCCGTGGGCGTCCCAGTCTGCGCCTCCGGCTCGGTGTGGTGCCGCAGGTGCGTCGTCCTGGCGGAAGGACGCGACGGGCATCCCGTCCGACGACAGCCCCAGCCGGCTCCTCAGTGCGTCGACCGAAGCATGTCGGGCGTAAGCGTCTGACTTGTGCACGGCCGCGAGGTGAAAGAGGACGACGAGCGAGACGATGCCAGCGGCGAGGTACTTGAGGGGCGGGAGGCGCAAGTCTGGCCGGGCCGACATTACGAGGGCTCGACTGCGGGTAGCTCTGGCAGTCTGCTAAGCGCCTTCCACCCGAGTGCGGCGAGGTTGTCGAGGCAAGAGAGCAGAGCGTCCAAGGCTTTCGCAGCGACAAGCACCTCGTCTTCGCCAGAGAGCCTGTGAGACACGCGGTAGAGTTGCTTGTACCGCTCCAGATCTCGCTAAGCCGCCCTGTCTCGCTGCCAGGCCTGGTCGAGGCCGCGCTCGCTTCATCAGTTCATCGGCTTCTCGAGCGCTGTGCTCAACCCATTCAGTCGTTCGTGCTGCGCTTCCACGCGCGTAAGCATGCTATGAGCCTCATCGCTAGCAATCCAAGTCTCGCGCACTCGGATAAGATGTCGACCCCGCTCACCTCGCTCTCGAAGCTCCGTCGGACCGAGATATACACCTGCTCGAGCGTCTTTGCGCAACACGATCTACCTGCTCCATACTCTCTGACCGCCCTCCGCTATTCCCGCAACCTCTTCCTCCATCCTTCCCAACCCAACGCCCTCGCCCTCTCCGAGCGCCGCCCCTTTCCCGCCCTTGCGCCCGAACAAGTTCCGGATCGTGCTCATCCGATGCGCTCTCCCCGCCGGCGCACTCGCATCGGCACCCTCTCCGGCATGCGACGACACCGACCCGGGAGAGACGGTCGACGAACGGGACCAAGGGCGCAGCGCTGCGAGACCTTGCGGCGCGTGCTGCTGCTGCTGAGCAACTGGAGGTGCCGGCGACGCAGCGGGGATGTCCCCGTGCGCTGATGCCGGGAACGCAATCGGTCCGCCACTCGACACGCTCGGGAACGGGTACGCTCCTCCCGCCGCCGCGGAGGCGTACACGGGCTGTGCAGGCGGAGGCGGGAGCGCCGACGCGCCTGCGGGCGAGACGTACGAGACGGGATGGCCGGGCGTCGATGCGGGAGAGGCGTAGAATGGGAGGAGAGGCCCGCCGGGAACGAGCGAGGTGTAAAAGGCGGGAGCGGGCGCTGCGGAGGCGGGCGGTTGGGTAGGTGCGCGGGACGGGGAGAAAGACGGAATTCTCGTCTGAGACGTGGCGAACCGAGCGGGGTCAGGGAAGGGACGGGAGAAGGCGGGAGACGCCGCCGTCGAGGCAGGCGGAGGGCCGGGACCAGCATCACCGCCACGCGTCGGGCCTGGCCGCGCTCGCTGGGCCGCCGAAAGGAAGCTCTCGGGCGCGGGAAGGGCGGGTGCGCCGTCCCACACAGTGTTGGAGCGTCGATGAGTAGAGTCTGCGAGTGAGTCGAGCGGGTCCGGCGCAGCGACTGGCTCGGACCAGGCTGACGGCGCCTCGGACGCTTCAGACGGCGGGGCGAGGTTTTGCTGCCGCAATTCGATCGCCCTAGCAGTCTGTGTATGGTGATGTAGTGTGAGTTGCTGGCGTTTTGCAGACTCGGAAGCGAAAGCGACGGGACAGAAACGCACGACCTGGGCAACCCCTGCGCCATAGAAGGCGTGGGCGGGCCCCAGTGACGTTCTTCTGAAAGCCGGCACCGCTGAACGAACGGGCAAGGAGGCGGATGGCGGTGCGGCGACAAGGGGTGTACTCGCCGCCATTCCGCTCAGCCCGCCCGGGTAGAAGTCGCTGTACGACGTCGCATGGCGAACTGGGTCAGGGCGACTGTGGGAGTTGGGAGCTGGGTCGGTGTGTGCGGGGTGTAGAAGCGGGCGTGATAAAGGCAGAGGCGATGCTGGGAATTCGGAGGAGACGAGCGGAACAGGGACAGGCGGAGGCGGGAGGCGGCTCGGATAGGTCGAGACAGGTAGCCGCGGGCGTTCTCCTGTCGACGATGGAAAAGGCATTGAACCGAAAGGAGGCGGTGTCTCGCGCGGCTCCTTGCGGTCAACGAGCGGAAGCATCGCTTCCTCCGGCTCGAGCGGCGGCGGCGGCTGCTCCCGCTCCTCCAACGCGCGCTCCTCCTCCTCGACGATCCGCATCTTCTCGAGCTTCCTCCTGCGCAGCTCATCGTCCCTCGCGCGATCGTCCTCCCTCGCGCGCGCGGCCCCCGCCTCAGCGCGCATCCGCGCTTTTGCACTCGCCGCATCCTCGTCGACGATTCGCCGTGCTTCGGTTTGCGCTCGCTCACGCAAGGCGTCTTCAGCCCTTCGACGCTGGGCTTCGGCCGCTGCAGCGTCCGCTTCTTCTTCGGCGTTGGAGCGTTTCGCAAGGCTCGGCGTGCGCGCCAGGTGCGTCACGGTCGTTCCGCTCGCGAGCGAGTAATCCGGGAGGACCGTCTCGACCGGGCTGACGAGGTCGTCCTCGTCTCCCGACTCTTCAGCAGGCAGCTTGGCATGCGGGCCAGCCTCGGTCGCTTGTCGACCTGGCGACGGCGGCGAGCGAGGCAGCTCGACCAGGTCGTCCAGCCCTCGCGCCCGCGCAAGCGCAGCCTTCTCCTCCTCCGCCGTTGCATACGTCGCGCGAGGAGCGGGCGGCGGCGACGCCTCTCCCCGCGGCAGGGCGCCGCGCTGTTTCCCCTTCGCCTGAGACCTCGCTTTTGCATCGTCGCCTTGCGCGCGCAACTCGCTCTGCGGGGGCAGCAGTGTGGGCGCCCGTGAAGGCGTGCTCGGAAGCGGTGGACGACGACGTGGTATTACGGCCGGGAGCGAAGTCAGCGGCGAGGGGAGCGCCGGACGGTGCGAAGAGGACGAGGCGGACGAGACCGATGTAGCAGACGGCGAGGGGCGACGCGGGGTGTAAGGCACGGGGACTGAGTGCATCGGCTCTCCGCTTGAAGCGCGCGGATCATGCGACGACGTCGAGGTTGACGAGGTTGACGCGGAAGAGGCGACCGAAGCTGGAGCGGGCGGGTACTGCGCATGGACAGCACTGCCACCGCTGCTTGCGCTCGAGTAACCCCGCAGGCGATCGTGGCGAAGCGTCGAGCCGACTTCGGAGTCACGCTCGGCGGCGGACGACGGCGGGAAAGCAGGGCCCGCTTCGGAAGGGTAAGGCGGAAGAGCGCTACGACGGCGCGCCACCCGAGTCGAGTAAGGGTCGCCGTCCTGCATGCTAGCACAGCGGATAGCTGCAAGTGTGCGGTGCACGATGGGAGGCAAGTTGGTCAGCTCCACGAGGTGCGGGACGGACAGGAGCGCGAACCGGGTCGTCCGGCGGCGCGTCCAGAGTCTCCTCTTTTTTCTGCAGCGCATATTTCAACGACGGCTCTGCCACGGTAGTCGAAAAGCGTTACAAGTCGCGGTTGTACGGGCGGAAACGAGGGTATCATTGCGAAGGTTGCGAGCGAGTGTCCGAAAGTGAGACGACAAGGTATGTGCGCTAGTAGTGCGCCGTGGAAGAGGTATCGGACGTAGTGAGAACAAGTTGAGGCGGTGAGAGCGCGAGACACTGCTGAAGCTGCGGCGACCCGATTGCGGAGCCAGACCCGTTCGAGTGCGAGAGCGCGGGAGAGGCGGCCGAAGCGTGAGGCGCGAGGTTGACGCCCTGCGCAGCAAGCGCACATCTGCGATACGGAAAGCGTGGCAAAAACTGATGAGCATCGGCTGCGCCGTGTTGAGAAGGCCGCCGTGTTGAGAAGACGAAAGCAGGCAGGGTCTCCGGACGCACTCGCAGATGACCTGTGCACGCCTGACGACGAGTGTCCTCGTCTCGCGCTTCTTGGTCGGAGCGTGCTGCACGCCAGGGAGGCCGTGGCGGATCGAGATCTGCGGCATGGGGGTCACGTCGACGGCCGTCTCCTTGACGAGGCCGGGGAAGAGACAGGCGCCAACGCGCTCGGGTTCGCCTGCAGGGGGAAGAGACAAAAAAGTCAGATCAGATGAGACATGCTAGGGCTTGGATAAGAGCCTGCGCACCGCGCTCGGTACGGTAGCACTTCTTGATGAGCTCTGCGAGAACATGCAGAGCAGAAAGGCGCGATACCCGTCAGTACGACTGCACGCGAAAGCACTGGCAACTTCATGCGCACCGAGCTGGGTCGGGTCGAGCGGCGCGCCGACCTGGCACACAAAGCTCCTGTAGAACCCGCTGCCCTCGAGCGCTCCACCGGGCGAGTAGCTCTTGTGGAGCATGCGCGAGTAGAGGTAGCTCGCGTCGAGGACGGCCTCGAGCTCGGGCGCGAGGAGCGACGGCGAGGGGTTGATCAGGCTGAAGACGTGCGGCATGTGCTCGCGGAAGAGCGAGAGCGACATCTCGGGGTCGAGCGCGTCGACGGCGGCGGAAAAGGTTTGCCGCCGCCAGACCGAGGCGACGAGCGGTTCGCCTGCGTGCGTGGTGTCAGCAGACGGAACGGAGCTGAGGCCAGAGAAATCTGCTCACGGTGGAACAGCTGCTCGTGCAGCTTGGTGAGCTCCCTGGCGAGGGCGACACGAGTCAGTGCAGTCTCGAGCATGCCATGCAATGGGCGACGCACTGATTCGCATCTTCCGAGTTGGTGACGAGCAGCTTGTTGACGATGCCGTCGCACAAGAGCTGGCTCATGACATGCCGCAGCAAGCTCTGCACGACGATGCCCAAGCCCGGGTAGTCGAAGCCCATCTGACTCAAGCCGACGAGGAACGGGGACGCCTCGACGTTGTCGACGTCCTGGAAGAGCGCCTCGGCGAGCGGGACGAGCGCAAGGTGCTGCAGCGCGTTCGGGTTGGTCCCGGGCGGAGGCGGCGGCGCGGAACGGAGGTGCGACGCGAGCGTGTCGGCCGCCCAGCGGTTGATGCGCCGCTCGAGCGACGAGGACGAGTTCTTGATCGTGAACTGCAGGACGCGAGGGTCAATACGGCGTCATGGCGAGAAGACGCTCGGCCCGGCTCACGTCGTCGACCGTGCTGCCGCCGCCGCCACCGGCCGAATGCACGCCCACGACTGTCGCGCCGCCCGAGTCGCCGCCCTCGAGCAGCATGATATGCTTGCGCAGAGCGGCATTCTGCGGGCGAGTGCGCGGGTGAGTCCCTCGGAAGCGAACGAGCGGCCGTCGAGGGTACGCAGACGAACCTGTTTCTCCTGCTCGAGCATGGCTGAGCGCTGCTCCTCGATGCGCAAATGCGCCAGCTTGTAGTTCTTGAGCAGGCGGCTGCAGAGGGACCTCGCGTGAGTTGTGGTTCGGAAGTCGGGGGACGAGGTGCGCCGTAGACGCACTTGTACTCCTCGTCGCCGACGAGCTGCTGCTGCTGCGCGACCGAGTACGAGTCCTGGTGGTTGAGGATAGTCTGCATCGAGCCCTGCTGCTGCTGCTGGCCCTGCTGCTGGACCTGCGGGTGGTACTGCTGGAAGCCGCCCTGTGTCGAGAGGGTTAGCCGGGCTCGAACGCTCGCCAGAAGACGGGCGGAGGTAGGACACACCTGCGGATGGTACGACATGCTGGCTATAATCGCTCTTGACGCAGCGAGAGGCGAAGAAGACGCGACAGAGATCAAGTCTGGGTCGACGGTGGGCAGCACGTCTCGAGCAGCAGGACGAAGACTCGAGGGGTCCGGACGTCGAGGAGGATGCGCTCAGGCGCTAGCAGGCGGTCTTGGCTCCTCAGCGTCGAGAGGAAGCGCGCGGTCGCCGTCAGAGCCGGGGTCGCGTTCGTTCGTCTCTCGACATTGTGCTTGCTCCCGGTGAAGCGCTGCTAGGGTAGCGGGTCAGGGTTCCACAGACTACAAAAGAGCACCTGTGGCAGTCTCAGCTGCTGCCTTGCTCTGCGACGTCGCGGTCCCCTTATCCTCGCCTTGATCGCATTTCACGCACATCTCGACGCTGCACCTCTTTGTACGTTCTAGAGTCACCTGCAGTGCAGTTGAGAGCTCACTAATGACCCTCTAACCGGTACGAAGGTCGCCCAGACTCGAGTCGCCGCCATGTCGTCACCGTCGTCTCCGCCCACACGACCTGTCCCCGTCCCGCCAGAACCTGCCGAAGAGGCGCAGACGCCGCCAGCTCCATCAGAGCCCCTCACCTCGGTCGACGACGAGATCGACCAGTCGACGCTGCGCTTCCTCTCGTCGTCCTTCCGCTCCCTCTTTCTCCCGTACCTCTTCCGCCTCGTCGTCTTCACCGCCTGCGCCAAGCTCGTGCGCGTCTTCTCCCCCGCCCTCCTCCGCTTCGTCGCGCGCGTCGTCTCGCTCGCGTGGCGCGCCCTGTCCGCCCTAGTGCGCTTCGCCGCCTGGGCCGGCATGTACCTCGGCCTCGTCGCGACCGCGCTCTGGCTCCTCGCCGGCGCGGGCGCAGCGCTCGTCTATGCCTACCTCCGCCTTCGTCCACGGTACCGCGTCTGGGCGACAGAGCATCCGCGTCGCGCGCGGGCGGCGACCAAGGCCGGCGTGTACGGCGCCGGGTGGGGCGCAGCGAGGCTCGCGCTTGGCGCTTGGGCAGGCCGGTTCTGCCTCACGCTGCTCGTCGCGTACGAGGTGTGGGCTTTCTTCGGGCAGCGAGTGCCGACAACGACGGCGGGTTCACGGGCTGACCGAGAGAGGGTTGCGGCGCATCCGTCGGCGGCGGCGGCGTCCCCCTCGGCCGGCGGCGACGACGCACCTTCATCAGCCTTCGACGACGAGTCAGAGCCGCCTCGCGCCGAAACGGCTGAACCGGGCACCGAGGTGGACGACGACGAGCTCGAGCGGTGGGCGCGGAACGCGCGCGAGGAGATGCTGCGCGACAGCCTGCTGCGGCAGCGCAAAAAGGGCGGCGGGGGCGGCGGCGGAGTGACTGGCGAGGGTGAGGGAGGCGGCGGTGGACAGGACGATGCAGCTCGAGGGCATGAGGATGGCGGGGACGAGCCCGGGCGAGGGTGAGCGTTGTAACGCGGCCCGACCTCGGTCGGTTGTGCTCCCCGGTCCGGCTGTGTTTTCCTTTCTCGCAAGAGTGTGCCTGTCGAGTGTGCGCCCGTAAGCAAGCGGAGGTCCTTCTTTGTCTCGTCCTCTCCTCCACTTGCTCGTCCTCGGTTGCGCTCTCTCGTCCAACCTCGCCCGCCCGTAAAGATGCCCGCAATCCCACCTGGATCGCTCGTCCTCCTCACCGGTGCCTCTGGCTACCTCGCGACCCGTGCATCTCGCTCTCCTGCGCCGTCCCGCGGCCCCACACTCACCCGCCCCCGCCTCTGCAGACATCCTCGTGCAGCTTCTGCAGCGCGGCTTCCGCGTCCGAGGCACCGTACGCAGTGCAGACAAAGGCCAGTACCTCGAGCGCATGCTCGAGCGCGAGGGCGTAAAGGGCGATGTCGAGTTCGTCGTCGTCGACAACGTCGAGAAGGCGCGTCACCGCTTCGAAGCCGTGGATGTGCGATCTGGCTGACTCGTAGCGTTGCACACAGCCCGATGCATTCAGCGAGGCGGTCAAGGGCTGCGATGCCATCGTGCACACTGGTCCGTCTCGCTCCTCCACTCGGCGAATCCCTGCAAGAGCCAGGCCTGACGTCCTTCTGCCCGCCCGCACAGCCTCGCCGTTCCACTTCAACGTCTCGACGCCCTCGGAGCTGATCGACCCGGCCGTGCGCGGCACCCTCTCGGCGCTCAAGGCCGCCGACGCCGAGAAGAGCGTCCAGCGCGTCGTCGTCACCGCGAGCTTTGCCTGCGTCGTCGAGCCCCACGAGCCGGGCACCTACACGTTTACCGAGAAGGACTGGAACGAGTACAGCATCAAGCAGGTGCGGTGGCGGCGCTGTCTGACTCGACCGCGCCTTCCGCGTACAAGTGGGAACAGCGGCTGATGGACGGTGGCGCCACGCACAGGTCGAGGAGAAGGGCGACGCGTGCGACAAGTCGCAGATGTACCGCGCGAGCAAGACGCTCGCCGAGCGCGCCGCGTGGGACTTCCTCTCGTCGACGCAGCCCGCGCCCGCGTTCGACCTCGTGACGATCCAGCCGCCGCTCATCTTTGGCGGCCCGCTGTACCACGACGTGCCGACGGCCGACAAGCTCAACACGAGCGTCAACAACTTTTACCAGTTCCTCGCCGGCAACAAGGGCGCCGACGACGCCCAGGTCGGGTTTGGCAGCTTTGTCGACGTGCGCGACGTTGCGCTCGTCCACGTCGAGAGCCTCCTGCGCGAGGAGGCCGGCGGAGAGCGCTTCCTCGTCGCGACCGGCGCGTCCTCGCCTTCTTCCTCTGCGCCTCGCTCGCCCTCGCCTGACCTCTTCTCCCGTCCTCCTTACACGTCGCAGACGACTCGTCCTACCAGCCCCTCCTCGACACCTTTTTCGCCCGTGCGCCCCCGGCGCTCCAGGCGGCGTTCCCGAACGCGCAGCGCGGAAATGCCGGGCAGGCCAAGCCAAAGGCGAACCGGATCGACACGAGCAAGGTGCGCGGGGTGTTTGGGTGGACGCCGCGCAGCATGGAGGACACGGTGTGCGTCCGGTTGCTCTCTCTCTCTCTCTCTCTACTCTCTCTGTACGCCTGTTTCGGACGGCCTTTGGCGCGCCTTCCTTCGCCATGCGCAAGGGGATTGAGCGAGTAATTTTGGCCGGCTGAGCGTGGGCTGACGCGCCCTTACACCTCCTCCTTTCCCACAACGCAGCCTCAGCATGGCGCAGAGCCTCGCCGACTACCAGGAGAAGTGGGCGGCCACGGCGTAGACGCGCCCTTCAGACCTCTGAGTAGATCGAGCTCGCCCGTTCATACGAGAACCCGTCTGTTGCGCAGAAGAAACAGAGGGCAAGACAACATGCAGTTCCAACATATTTTCTGTACGCGAGCGAGAGCGAGAGGGAACATATGTCTACGGAGGGGATGTCAGGCGCCCGTTCTCTCGCGCGCCTCAATACAGGTTCGGCCGCTGTGCGTAGTCAAGAAGCCGCACGTGTGTCAGTGATCGAGACCGGGCAACCGTCGCCGCAGCACGAACCGTTCATCGAGAACGCACCGTCGCGAGCCCCATCCCGCCCGTGATCCCCCACCTCTCGCGATAGCACCTCTGGCAGTACGGTTCCCCGTCCCTCTCCTCGACCCTGCCCGGCGCGGCGCCCATCCCCGTCCCGCACGCGGTGCAGCGCAGGCAGGCGCGGTGCCACGCGCGCGAGAGGGCCTGGACGCGCTCGGCGTGGTAGACTTGCTTGCTGCACCGCGGGCAGAGCGACGCGAAGGACGTGTACGAGGACGGCGCGGGCGCTGAGGGGGTGCGGGAGCCGACGGGAGGCTTGCGCGCGATCGAGGGCCCGGAAACGAGGTTGAGGGGGACGGTCGGCGCGCTTGAGAGCGAGAGGGAAGAGAGCGGGCCGCGCTGATCGTCTTCGTCGAACGGCGGCGGGGCGGGCTTGCCGCTCGGCGTAGCACTGCCGGTGCTGTTCTCCGGCGTAGGTGACGGAGAGCGAGGCGCTAGAGGCACGGCCGACGGGCTGGCGGTGGAGATCGTGCTCTGCACGGTCGACGGCTTCGGCGGAGGGACGGGGCGAGGCGGAAGTGCTCGTGCGGCGGAGGCGGGTGCAACGGGCGCTTGTGCGGGTGAAGCAGGAGGAGCCGCTGCTACGGGGGCAGCGGACGGCGAGGGAGGCGCAGGGGAGAAGACGGGGCGGTTCGGGAGGGCAGGCGCCGGCGGCGGAGGAGCCGAGACGGAGACGGGGCGAGGCGGCGGGGCGGGAGACGCAGGCGTCGACGACTTTGTCGGCGAGGGCGAGCGCGGAGCGTACTCGCCCACAAGTGCGCCGCCTGCAGGAGACGGACGACGAGGTTGAGCAGGTGGTCCGAGGTGGGGAGGAACGGAGGACTGACCTGCGCCGTAGCCTTTCGTGCCATACGACTTTGCGTGGCATGCGTTGCAGTAGGCCTGCATTCACGGTCGGGCTGTTCAGTCTCCGGGTGCGCTGCGAGGCGGACGAGCGGGAGACGCACCTGTCCGTCGTGGTCGACCAAGAGGCGGGGCTCGAGCAGGCGGTTGCACTGGACGCACTTGAGACAAAGCTTGTGGTACTGCGCGCACGCTCGCAACGGGGTCAGCTCGCCATGCAGGGCGTCCATCAACGCAAGCCGAGGGGCGGCAACCGAAGGCGGTAACGCTGCCCGGCGAGTCGTGACCGTACGAGGAGCCACGCACTGTCCCTGCTGGACCGAGAGCCTGCTCTGCGGCGTAGACCGACTTGCCGCAAGTTGCGCACCTGTGGCCGCGGGTCGAAGTGAGCAGTCCTGCCGGGTGGATGCGGGGGGTGGAACGTACTTTGGTGCTCCTCCGTAGACTGGTGGCATCGTGGTGAACTGAGCACAGGGCAAGCGGATGGTGATGAGAGGAGGGACGCGAGATTGAGGCGGTGCAGCGAGTCCAAGTGGGGGAAACACAGCAGAGGGAATACAACAGAGGGGAATACACCAGAGTGTATTCGCGGGGTTGCTGCGACTTGGGCGTGACCACTGCGATCGCGCCTTCTCGGTGCGGCGACGTCACTGCGTCTGCTCGCCCCGCTCCCTCTCCCTCCTCTTGCTCTCTTTGCAAGCCAGCACTCTGGCACCCACACCGTGAGCACTCACAGCCCTGGCCCTGGCCCCTCCCCCGAGCGCTTCCCCCCGACTGACCCCCCGTGCGCACGCGGAAGCAGCCCGCGATGAGGTTCTCTGCCAACTGCATCGCCGTCCTCGCCGCGTCGGGCGCACTCTCCGTCCTCGCAGACCACGCCCCGCCCCCCTACGCCGACTGGGGCCAGTCTGAGGTCAAGCGCTGGCTCCAGGACCACCACGTCCCCAACCCGGGCAACCTCAACCTCGACCAGGAGCGCGAGCTCGTCGCCCGCAACTGGCACGCCTACGCCGGCACCGCCAAGGACTCGGCCCAGCACCACTTCTCCCAGGCCGAGAACTACGCCTACGACGCCTACTCCGACTCGGACCTCCGCCAGTTCCTCCTCGACAAGGGCATCGTCTCGCCCCGCTCGCGCCGCGAAGAGCTCGTCCAGCTCGCCCGCGAGTACGGCCTCGCCGCGAGCCACCGCGCAGAGGGCGCCTGGGCCCGCACCACCGACGCCGCCGCCGATGCCGCCACCGCCGTCCGCGACAACGCCGCCGCCGCCTACTACGCCGTGAGCGACGGCCCCGCGCACGCGTACGACTATGTCGCCCACTCGTGGGACGACGCGCGCGACTATGTCTGGAGCACCTGGACCGACTCGGACCTCCACTCGTGGGCCGCGTCCAAGGGCCTTGTCCAGCCCAACGAAAAGAAGGCCCGCGCCGAGCTCGTCGAGCTCATCAAGAAGCCCTACAACGAGGCCGCGAACCACGTCTACGAGGGCTGGTCCGACAGCTACCTCGTGCGCTAGCCCTTCCCGCCGGCGCTCTCTCGGAACCGACTGACTCGCTCTCGTCCTTGGTCCCGCAGCGCAACTGGCTCCAGCGCCACGGCGTCGTCAAGTCCAAGACGGCCAACACGCGCGACGAGCTGCTCGACCTCATGAGCAAGAACTACTACGGCGCGCGAGACACGAGTGCGTCGGCGCGCTTCTTCACCGGTCTCGCCCCGTGACTCTGCGATGGCGCGGCGTCTGACCTGTCCGAACGCGACCCGCGCATCACAGCTTACGAGTACTGGTCCGACTCGGCCGTCCGCCGCTGGCTCGAGAGCCGCGGTCTCGTCAAGCCCACCGAGCCCAAGACGGCCGCCGAGTTCGTCGCCTTTCTCCACCTCCACTTTCTTCCCCTGCACGTCCACTCACCACTTGCTCCGCTGCCCCGTTCCGCGCACCAGCAGGGCCCGCAGGCTGATCGCCGACAACTACTGGAAGCTGCGCGACCAGGCGTACAGCGCGTGGGACGAGTCGATGCTCAAGCACTACCTCGACAAGAACAAGGTCGAGTACAAGGCCGATGCCAAGCGCAAGGACCTTGTCGAACTCGTCAAGGAGTACTGTGCGTCGCCTGCAGAACGCATGGACTGATTCAATCTCACGATTGGCGCTTGCGCAGACTACGACGCCCAGTCGTACCTCTGGGACACATGGTCGGACGCCGAGCTGCGCGCGTGGGCCGTCAAGGAGAAGCTCGTCTCTGCGGCCGACGGCGCGGCGCTGCGCCGCCACGAGCTCGAGCAGCTCGTGAGCGACAACTATGGCAAGGCGCGCGACACGGTCGCCGAGGCGTGGAACGAGGACAGCATGAAGGGCTGGTTGGTCAAGCATGGCGTCATCAAGAGCGACGCGCAGAAGAAGAAGGAAGAGGTGCGTGTCCAGAGGCTCTCCATCCGCTCGCTTCCCATGGTACGCTTCCATGCGGTCGGCGTGCTGATTTTGTACTTCTGCACCCGTAGATCGAGGCCGAGTTCCGCAAGCACTACACCAAGACGGCCAACAAGACGACCGAGTACGTCTCGTGGTCGGACGTCCGCATCCGCTCGTGGCTCCGCGACCACGGCATCGCCGTCCCGATGCGCACCAACCGCCAGGAGCTCCTCCAGCGCATGCACGAGAACTGTTCGTGTTCGCTCTCTCGCTACCCTTTTGCGTCGCTCACCTCGACTCTGTTCGCCGCGCGCAGACGTCTCGACCCAGTCGGCCGGCCTCTCGTTCCTCGACACCGTCAAGGGCTCGCTCGGCTCGGCGGCTGACCTCGTGCGCAACGTCATCGGCTCCGCTTCGGGCGCCGTCGGCGGTGCGGCCGAGGAGGCGCGCCTCAAGGCCAAGTACGGCGAGCAGCAGGCGTCGTCGCTCTACGGCTCGGCGGCACACTCGGCCGACAACTATGCCTCGTCGGCCTCGCGCAGCGCGACGAGCCTCGCGAGCGAGGGCAGCAACAGCGCCGTCTCGGCGACGGACCGCGCAAAGGCCTCGGTCTCGAGCGGCGTCCTCGAGGCGTCGGCGTCGGCGCGCAGCCTCTGGGAGCAGGGCCTCTCGTCCGCCTCGAGCGTTTACAGCGTCGCGCTCCACTCGGCCTCGAGCGCGTCGAGCGTCGCGTCCGCCGAGGCCGTCAAGAGCGCCTCGGCCGCCGGCGCCGTCCCGACCGCCATCTACGCGAGCGCCACCTCGGCGGGCGACCGTGCGGCGTCGTCGGCGTCGAGCGCCGCGAGCCGCGCGTCGGCGTCGCTCTACAGCGCGAGCGCCGCCGCGACCAAGTCGGCATCGTCGTTGGCCGCGTCGGCGCAGGCGTCGCTCTCGTCGGCGTACCTCGACGCGAGCAAGAGCGCGGCGTCGGCCTCGTCGCGCGCGTCGGCGTCCGTCTCGTCCGAGCTGCACCGCCAGGGGCTCGAGCCGAGCCAGATCTCGAAGAGCGCGAGCTCGGCGGGCGAGGGCGCGTACGCCGCGGCGACGAGCGCGAGCAGCGCCGCGCACGCGTCGTACGTCTCGTTCACCGACGCGGCGAGCCAGAGCGCGAGCTCGGCGAGCAGCGTCCTCAGCCGCTCGCTGTCGAGCGCCGTCGCCGAGGCGAGCAAGAGCGCGTCGAGCGCGTCGAGCGTCGCGAGCAAGAGCGTCTCGAGCCAGATGAAGGCCGCTGGCTACGACGCGAGCGTCATCTCGAAGAGCGCGTCGTCCGCCGGCTCAGTCGCTGACAAGAGCGGTGCGTTTCGCCGTTCCGCCTCCCGCCGTGCGAGTTGACCTTCTCAAGCTGGATCCTGACTCGTTTTCTCTCACCACAGCCTCGTCTCTCGCGTCGTCTGCGTCGTCCGCCTACGCCCACTACCTGACCTCGGCCTCGGCGTCGGCCTCGTCGGCGTCCAAGTCGCTCTCGTCGGCTTACTCGTCGGCGTCGGCCCAGGCGCGCCAGGGCGCGTCGGCTCTCTCGTCCTCGGCATACGCGAGCGCGACGAGCGCCGGCGTCGACGCCAAGCACGCGAGCGCGAGCGCGAGCAGCGTCAGCAAGAGCGCCGAGTCGGCCGCGAGCAGCGCGAGCAGGAGCTTGAGCTCCAAGCTGAGCGAGGCGAGCAAGAGCGCGTCGAGCCTCGTCCACCAGGAGCTCTGAGCGGCTTGTCGCCTGCCTCGTCGTAGGAGGCGCTTGATGTGGAGTCGTGTGCTGCTGCCGTTCGAGGAGGTCCCGCCTAATGCTGCCCCTCCTCTCACTCCCGCCTGTTTCCGTCCCGCTCGCTCTATCTTCCTTGTCCTCAATCTCTGCCTCTGTCTCCCACTACCCCTTGTACACAACTTGGCTACCCCCTGAAAGTCGTGCAATTTCAAGCAGTGCAGTCAGTCTCTCCCGCTGTCGGTGGCAGGTCCTTTGCAGAGGTGTCGAGAGTCGAGAGTCTCCGAGGACTGAAGCCGCGTTTGCGACGCGCTACGTTTAGGGCAGAACGTCGCCGTAGCACCGGTCGAGCTGGACAGCAACGCTGCGTGTGAAGCACCGCTGGGCGCCTCGATTTCGGGCGTCAGTCAAGCACAAAGTTCGAGACTCCTTCTTCGTTCTCTTGTGAGCGGGGGTCAGGCTGAGCATGTACGCCAGGCACGTGCTTACAATGCTGAGAAATGTCAAGGACATGCGAGAAAAAGCAACGCCTTCACTCCAAACTCCACTTCGCCTTCTCGCCCTTTATCGCCAGAACCCAATGCCGCCTTCCACCCGCCATCATGTTGCGCTCCAGTAACTCCTCTGACTCCATCCTGGCCCGCTCGGTCGCGCCCTGCGGTCCAGCGAAAGGTCGCTCGAGACTGTCGACCCAGACGACGACGTCTTCGATGCTGTGACGCGCGGCGGGGCGTGGTAGCGGAAATCGGAACGACGAGAAGTGGCGAACGAAGCTGCCAGGCGTGCAGCGCTCGGTGGCAAAGCATGGAAGGGTGTGAGGAGAGGAAGGGACCGGGCGAGCGAGAGTCGTGGTGACCGAGATGGAGGCGAAGGGATCGTCATACACCATGACTGCGGCGTCGACGTCTGCATTAGCTGCATTAAAACGAATTCAAGCTTAGAGGTGAGACGTACCCTCGAACGAATCCTCGCATGTCAGCGCCGTCTTGATCCGCCGGCGCTTGGCCGACTGCTCTCGCTGCGACGACTGCACAGGTCGCTTGTGCCCCTGCAGTCTTGAGCGAAACGGCTGCTGCAGAGCCGAAGTCGTGTTGTCCGTCGGGGCGTCCGCCTTTGGCGCTGCATTTTCCGAGGCGCCTGCGCGTGAGGAAACAGTCGCCGATGTCACCGTTCCCGCGCCGTCTAGCTCTCCCGACCTGGGCGCCCCGGGGTCTGCATCGCTGCTACAGGCGGAAGAGAGCGTAGAGGAAGACGAATCCTGGGGCTTGTCGCCGCCGACAGCGCTCGACCCGGCCTTCTCAGTCTCGCCGGTGCCTTCGATCGTCAGCTTGTGCTGCCCTCTCGTGCGCGAGGCTACGCCCGTCGTATTTGAAACAGGTGAAGGCGCGGCGATGGCTGAGGAGACCGCTGTAGGTGTGTCGCGCTTACGTGTCCGTGCGGCGAGTTCCAGCGTGAAGCTAGGCGATGCTCGCGATCGTCTCGGAGTGGGCGCATCTGCTTCGAGAGCTCTGGTCGTCTGCACACGGCGGCGGGCGCTGATGCGGCGGCCCGCTGACTGCGCCTGCTCAACCGCGTCGAAGTGGTCATGCTCGCCCTCCTCGTCTGGCTTGACGGACAGGTATGCGAGTCCGCTGGCGTCCGAGCTGCTGCCCTTCTCGATCGAGAGCGTCGCCGTCATCGTGGGCATCTCGGACTCGGGCGTGTTGCTCTGACGCGCTGCGTCGATGCCGCTGGAGCTTCTGGTTGACATCGACGTCGAGCTGCTCGGCGTCTTTTCCGTGACGCGCCGCCGGCTGCGACCGACGTACAGCGTTCTTCCACAGGCAGACATGCTGAGTGCGGCTGCTTCTGCGGGCACCAGCAGAACAACCGTCAGTCGCGGCAAAGAAGCGGACACATTGCATCCTGTTGAGGCTATGTTCTGCATCGCGGCTTCCGCCGCGCTGCCAGCTGCAGATCGAAACGAGACAGGCGCGCACAAAGTAACCGCTCGCCGGCGTTCGCGACAAATCGGCAAGGTCGCCCGTGAGAGGATAAACGGAAGACCCCCCATCTCGACTTCAAGCGTAGAGGAAGCCGTGGCCCCGGTAAGGCGACCCTGCGAGACAATAAGCGACTCTGCAGATGCACGGACCCAGGACCGGCTCACGCAAGCGAGGATCGTCCCTTCTCCGCCGGAGCAATGAGTGCCAGAAAAGCCCCGCCGCATCTTTCCGCTGGCCTGGTGGTGCGTACCAGACCAAGGGACCTCGTACGCTCGAGCTGAAGGGGCCTGTCGCGCTCTTAGATGTGCAGACAGCAGGACCAGGCCAAATGTCCGTGAACTGATGAAGAGGCACGAGACGGCTCTGGGGGGCTTACCGCGTAGCCTGCTCCGCTCGCCTAGCTTGAAAAAGTAGGACACCTGCCCGCAGGCTAGCACGAAGCGAAATGTGCCGACGCGAGGACGAGGCGGAAGCCAAGGAGCACGGCAGCCGACGAGCAAGGTGCCATCCCTCGTCGCACAGAAGTGCGGGAGCTGCACGAGCCTGAGGAGTCTCTTTTCGTCTGGTCTGCTAGAAACTGTCCCAGATCCGGCGAAGCGGTTGGCCTGCCGAACAACGACTTTCATCAGAGCTCTTCGATTCGGCAGCTTGACTGAACGTCGCAAAGTCAGCTCGGTCTCGATAGTCACCGCAAGCGCTCATCTGTCCTCCTCTATAGTGGCCACCGCTCGGAGAAGAGTCAAGGGCGAGCTGCGAGGGCGAAAGGGTCCTACAGTGGCAGGGACGACCAAAGGGTATCGATGGTGCAAGTACGAATGGGTGACGGCCCGGAAAGGCGCAGTGGGTAACATCGAGATTGGAACAGGAGCAGAAGAAAGGGTGGACTTGGTGCGGAACGGGAGCGTAGATTAGAGTGTGTCGTCCGGCGCCTCCCAACGCTCGTTGGTCCCGGTCGACTGGGCTGACGAATCGGCCGTCTGGAAGCTGGTCGTCGTCGAGATGGAATGCACAGACGGTGAAGGGCGCACAACATGCGTAAAGGCTGGAGGCGTGAGGGGTCGAGCAGGAGGGGGAGGCTTGGTCGGCGTCGCCTCGATGACGACCGGCGTCGAAGGAGGCTGGGCGGAGAAGACGTCGCCGGAGACAGGAACGCTGGGCGTCGAATGCGAAGCAGGCGTGCTCCTTGTGACCGCGGGAAGTTTGACGGGCGTTGAAGGCGGCTCGTTTGCCGTTGCGGCGACAACTACGTCGCTCGAGTCGGCGTCGTGACCGTTGACGAGCTCGCCCGTCTCCTGCTGCAAGCTCGACACCGCCTCGTCCAGAGAGGGGACCACCGCACCTTCAGGCAGGCTGGCTTCGCTCGCAGAGACCGCCGCCGGGAATGGCTCCTCGCCCTCGCCCGACTTATCTTCGAGGTTCGCCGGCGTTTCACCGACGGTCTGCTCTGTGGAGCCGGAAGTGGATGCGCTGAACACAGGCGCGTGGATCTCCGGGATCGTCTCCGTCAGATCAGCAACGAGCGGCTCGGCACCTGTCTCGGCGCCGGGCGTGGGCGATGGTGCTGGCGAAGGCAGGTCCTCGAGCGCCGAAGGGACCTTGACGTGCAGATGTTCGGGAGTTTGAGCCGGAACGGGCGAGGTGACGTTGAGCGAGGGGAGGACAGCCGTGTGCTCCTCGGCCGCGTCCGCAAGCTCGTCGAGCTCGGGCGCTGTCGCCCCGAACGTGGGCGGGTGCAGACTCGGGAGCGTCTCGGTGACGTCGTCTTCGCTGGCGGCGACGAGCAGAGGCGCGTCGCCTCGCTCACCGGCCAGCGGTGTCGGCGAGGGGATAGGCGAAGGAAGCTCGTCGAGCGGCGCGGGCGTCTTGACGTGCAGATGCTGCGACTCTTGGGCGGGTGACGCTACGGCAGGCGCGGTGATTGCGCCAGTCTCGCCAGAGGTCGCGGCCGAGGCTGCGAGAGGTGGCGAAGCGTTGGATGTGATGGACTCGACGGGAAGCGGAGGAAGCGGATCGGATGGAGGTGGCACGATCGGCTTCGGCGGAAGCCGGCGAAGCGACGAGACCGAACCTGGGCGAGAGAGGCTACGTGGCGAGATGGGCGGCGGCGAACTCGCGCTGGTCGTGCGAATGCGAGTAGGCGTAGACGGGCTGCTAGGCGCTGCGATACCCTTCGCCTCCTCCTCGATTTCGCGCACGCGCGCCTTGACATTAGAGACCGGCGTCGGGATGCGGCGCTCCTTCTTCTCGCGCCGCAGCTCGTCCTCCTTGAGCTTGCGCAGCTGCTTCTGCTCCTCTTTTTCGCGCTTGGCGTCCTCCTTCTCACGTCGCGCCTGCTCCTTGTCGGCAACGTTGCTCTTGCGACGTTTGAGGAACCCGCCGACGTTGCTGAGGAAGTTGCGCGAACCGCCCGAACTGCTCGACGGCGTCGGTGACTTCGGCACGCCCAGCGATGACTGCGAAGCACGCGAGGCCTGTGAAAGCGTCGGCGAGAGCGCTTCTCCGGCCGAAAGTGTCGGCGACGCAAGGGCCCGAGGCGTGGAGGGGGCGACACGCGGGTCGTCCTTCGATGGCGTGGCGGGAGGGGCGCTTGCGGGCCCATGCGATAGCGGGTCGGTTTCATCTGCACCGAGAAGACCAAGACCGAGAGGTGCAGCTATGCGAAAGCGCGTCAGGCACGCTCGAGCGCAAAAAAAGATCCTGGCAACGCACCTGGCACGTCCAGCTCGTCCTCTTCATTGTCTTGCTTCATGGCAGCCGCCGAGCCCTGATCCGGCACGTTGGGAAGCTCTTTCTCCTCTTGCGGCGGAGACAGCGTGACGAGTGGCGACTTGGGCGTCGCAGGCTCGATCGTCGCGTCCTCCTCGGCGAGCTGGACAGGCGGGTCGACCAACTCCTGCGCTTCTTCTGGTGCGAAGAGGTCGGCCGCTTCGGGCCTCTCGGGAACTGGCGGGTTCGGCGGGCCAGAGTCGTCAGCGGGCAACGAGGACTCGGGCTCGAGGGGCGCCGCGTCGTCAGCGTCGCCCTCGACGGCGTGTTCGAGCTGGGGAAGGCCCGCTCCTGCGAGAGGTTCGTCGACTATCTCGTCTCGCCCTGCATTGTCCGTCGGACCGACAATGTCGTCGGTCGCGGAAGATGCTGTCTGCCCGACGTGGACAGATTCGTCGGGAGCAGTGATGGCAGGCGGATAGAGCGGCGTGGCGGGGTCCATGGGCGATTCGATCGGAGTCTACAGCGACCAAATGCCCGTCAGTGCTGCCCCAGCCGGTGGCCGGAAGCGATGATGAGACGCACTGCGGCAACGAGAGGGATCTGAGAGACCCGGACATTCGCCGGATCCGCGTCGCCGTTCGCACCGCCCATTGTTGCTTCATCCGTGCCACTCGCGCCAGGCTGCCCGGCCGGCTCGAACTCGGCCTCCTCCATGACCGGCGAGGGGACGAGCACACCGCCGAGCGCGAGAGGCGGTCCTGCCTTCGTCTCGCCACCGCCGTGTTCCTCCTCCACCGTCACGTTCGGCGACGGCGGTTGAAGAGCAGCGAAGCGTCCGTCGTCTGCCGTTGAGTCGCCGCGCGCGACCTCGGGGCTGCCCTGCCTCGAATCGACGTGGTACCCGCCCTCTTCCGCCGCCTCCTGCGCGGCTTCCTGCTCGCGCCATCCATTCGGCACCTGCGTCGCGTACCGATCCGGAAGCGGCGGGACCGGTGTCTCATCCTCGCCCGCGCCCAGTCCGAAAGAGGTCGCGGCGGGCGAGCCGTACATGCTCGCGCGCGAGCGGCGCCGCGCAATTCCTTGCGAGAGATTGCGGACGGAGAATCCGCTCTTGCTGCTCGGCGAAGAGGGGATTGTCGGAAGAGTGGACGGGGCGGGCGGGATGGGCGGAATGGGCGGGACAGGCGGCGCGAGTCCGCCGGATGTGCGTGGGCGTGAAGAGAACGAGGCGCCGCCGAGCGACTTGCGCGAGCGGCGCGCAGAGGGGAGAAGAGTCGACAGTCCACCGTTGCTGCTGGTGGGAGGAGCGTCCTCGGCTGTAGTTGATGACGGGCCAAAGATGGCGCTCGCGCGGCGACGCCATTTCCGCGAGAGGCCCGCCTCGCCCGCGCCTTCTTGCGCCTGTGGGCCGCTAGCCGAGCGGCGAGGGCGTCTGTGCACCCCCGCCGCAGCCGTCGAGGAGCTTGTCGAGAGGGCGCGATCCAAGCCGAAGGAAGACGATGGGGTGAGAAGGTCGGCTGCTGCTGGCGGGAGGAGCGATTCGTCGAGGAAGAGGTGGTCGAGCTTCTTGTCTTTGTCTCCCTGCTGGGCTGCGCTCGACAAGTGCGAGACGAGATCGCGCTTGAGCGGCGCCAGGACTATCGATGGCCAGCCAGCCGCAGGCGCGAGCGGCGAACCCGTCTCGTCGAGCGAGTCGAGCCAAAGGTCGGGAAAGTCGTCTGCGAGCTCGACGACCGCGACACTGACAAGTCTCGTCGTCGGCTTGACGCGCGCGTGGCCCTGACGCGCCGCGAGCGAGTCGGCACGTCGGAGGAACTGGTCCTTGGAGTCCAGGCCGAACTCGCTCGGGCGGTGCGAGGACGAGAAGCCCGTCGAGGCAAAGGTGTCCCACGCCGCGGATGACGGAGAGGCCGGGAGATGCGCGAGCGACTTGTTGGGAAAGTCGCTCAGGCGGCGCTGGGCGGCCTGCTGCTCAGAGTGGCTGCGAGCGTGCGCACTGAAGTCGAGCGGCGCAAGCGCCTCTTCTTCGCCTCCAGTGCCTGCCGCTGGGGGCGCAGGTACGAGCCCGAGCATGTCGAGCACACGCATGACTTCATCGTCGAGCAGCGCACCCGCGACGCCCTCTTCAGCACGACGCGCCTGCTCGACGAGCGTCCTCCAGGCCCGTGCCGCCTCCTCGTCCTCCTGCGCGCCCACCGTCTCGTCCAGCGCTCCCTCGTGCACGGCCGCGAGCAGGATCTCGAGCGGTCTCCGCCGCACGGGCCTCGGCGCAGCACCCGCAGCAAGCGACGCGAGCGACGTCGACGAAGTCGGGACGAGTCCCGTCTGCTGGTCGTTGACCGCTGCGCCCGGCTCGGACACTGCAGCATCCCACTCGCAACGCGTCTCGAGCTCGACACGGAGCACGCGCACCGTCCGCTCGGCAGCCTCGTGCTCGCCCGCGAGCGCGCGCGCGACCCACGCGGCGTACGCCTCGTCGTGCGCGAGCTCGGCGAGGCGCGGCGGGAGGTCGCTCTGCGCGCGGAGGAACGCCTTGAGGCAGCCTTCGAACGCGAGGCCTGCGGCGCGCCACTGCTCGTACAGCGCGTCGACGCCCGACCCGCTTGAGCCTGAGGGGAAGGGCCCAAAGAGGTACAGGCCAAAGAGGCGCGAGAGGCGCGGCGCGGGCATGGCGTTCTGCTGGGCGTGCGCCGCGACCGACTGCGCGAGCGCGAGCGCCGAGAGAAGGAGGGTCTGCGAGGACAGTGGGAGCGAAGGGAGCAAGAAGGCGCTGAAGGCGTGCGAGGCGTGTGGAGGCGAAATCGAGGCCGAGCGGCGCAGGAAAGCGTAGAACCAGTCGAGGGTCGGAGGATGCGAGCCGGAGAAGGAAGTGCCGTGCGGATAGGCAAAGTGGCGCAGGCCCTGCACAAACACGCGCGAGTGGGTACATGCGCAAAAAGAGACGAGCAAGAGGACCGTACGCACCCACTTGAGCACAGCGACAACGTCGTGCACGTTCGCGTACCGCAGCTCCTCCCTGAAGGCATGCAGCAGCACCGCCTTACTCGCCTCGTCGCCTCTCGTCCCACGCCTCTCCTCCTCGGCCCAGTCGCAAAATCCGCCACAGAGCTTGCGAATCTCGTCGCGCGACTCGCTCGCGCGGTACGGGCGAAAGAGCCCGAGCGTGTCGAGCCCGCGCGCGCGGATCACGCCCCCGCACTCGTCGAGCAGGAGCGCGAGTTCTGCGGGCCCGAAGCGCGCGCGCTCGAGCCGGTCGCGCTCCCTGCGCTCGCGGGCCGGGTCGTGCGCGGCGGGGGGGCGCGCGGCGCGCGGGCGGAGGGTGCGCGTCGAGCGCGGCGTGGCGGAACTTGCGTCGCCGGGCCTCACTTCGACCCACGGTGTCGTTTCGACGCTGCGGAGCGAGCGCAGGTCGCTATCCACATAGGTCGAGGGGCCCACCTGTGCGGAGGACGAGGTGGAGGGGTGCGGGTTGGCGAGGAGGAGCGGGTTGGCGAGCGAGGCGTCTGCGAGGAGAGACGACGATGGGAGAGAAAGCGGTAGGAGGTCACGCTGCGCAGTGTCTGGTGGGGCGGCGGACGTCGAGGGACGCGATGCCTTGCCGCGGTACGACGAGAACCGCGAGAGGAGGGGCATGACGGGCGCCGCGCGTTCTGCGGAGGTCGATCCAGGTCAGCCCTGTCTTGCGGTGTGGACTGCTTGTTCGCTGTGGTGAGCTGCAGCCTTCGAAGACCGACGAGGGAGACGACTTGGCGACACGGAAGTGCGTCCACCCGGAGCTTCTGGCGACGAGCTCGGGGCAGCGTCTCGAGCGCCTGCCCGACACGCTAGAGCCATCAAAGGGACTCATGTAGCCTCGACGTGCATGCCCAGGTCCCGAGAGACCCTCGTCGCCGTCGTACCCTGTTTCCCCTTGGCCGGCTCGACCGCGCCAAGTCGCCTCGGGAGGACGGCAAAGAAGCATGGCAGGAGACTGAACCAGCGTACCAGTCTGTCCAGACTCGGCTGATCGTCGCTGGCTCGGGTGCAGGGGCGGAGTCGTTCAACGAGGCGGCGGAGGAGCGGCGAGGACAGGCGGGGCGGGTCGTGGGTTGCTGTCGGCTGATCCCGTGAGCCGCACACAGCTGGGCGTGGCTCCCTCGCTGGCCGTGCGCTCGTGCCGGGAGCGAGACGAGCAAGAGCCGGGGCGAGGTGGGGCAAAAGGTGGACGGAGCAGGGTCTGTGCACCTGCGCACACAAAGAGGACAGCGCAGGTGCGAGTTGGCTGTTCCTGCACAGTACTACTGACTCTGCCCAGGCCCTCAGCCGCTGCAGAGCGAGGGGGCCGAGGACGAGGCGGTGCTCTTCTCTTGCTCTCACTGCTCCTGCGTCCTCTCTGTCCTGCTCAGAGCAGCTTCGAACGCAGTGAGACTCACCGCGGACCTGCTCTGGTCAAGCGCACCCCAGCGCGCAGCCCCTCACGCTGTCCCAGCCGCTGCACCTCCCCCACTTGGCCTCCCATCTCGCCTGCCTGGCTCAGCGGCGTCGATGGACGCTGCAGCCGTGCCCGTGCCTCCGCTGCTGCGTCTCTCGACCGAGCTGCTCGACCGCATCCTCGTCCTCGCGCTCCCGCACAACCCGCGCAAGGCCCGCACCCTCCTCTCCCACCTCCTCCCCGTGCACCGCTCCCTCGTGCCCCTCGTCCGCCGCCACCTGTACCACAAGCTCACCTTGATCGTCGGCGACCCGCGCCAAGCCGACACCCGCCTCGTCCGCCTCCTCGACGACGGCGTCGCAGGCCACCTCGTCCGCTTCCTCAAGGTCCGCGCGCCCAACATCGACCCGGCAGCCCAGGACCGCCTCCAGCCAGGCGACGACCCGGCACTTGCACTAGTCCCCGTCCCGCGCCTCGCCCAGGACGCCACCGTCCGTCTCGTCGCGCACGCCCTCGCCCGCATGCACGCCGTCCGGCACCTCGAATTCGATCTCCGCGCCGGTGCTTGGCTCGAGGACGCCCCGCCGGCAAGCGGCACGGCCGAGTTTGGCGGCGACGATGCGCTCGACGCGCTGCGGCGGGCTCTGTCTGCGTGGACCGACTCGCTCCAGACGCTCATCGTCGCCGTCGAGGACACGCTCCAGCGCCAGCAGGTGTGGGCGTCCCCTGCGCTCGGCCGCGCGCCCCATGTCGACGCGCTAGCGCGGTGGGACCGCCTAACGACGCTCGAGCTGTGGCGTGTTCAGCTCGTCCTGTCGGACAATGAAGGCGAAGACTTCGTCGCCGTACCCTCGCCCAACTTCCACCTGCACACCCTCTCCCTTACGCAGTGCACCCTCGGCGGCGCTTCCGAGCTCCGCTGGCTGCTCGGTCCCTGCGGCTCGCCCCGCTCGGCGCACCTGCGCAAGCTCATCCTCGCCGAAGTCGACTTTGCGCACCACCCGGCCTCGTCGGCTCCGCTCCTCTCCGTCTTTCCCGACGAAGGACCGCGCCCGAGCTTCGCAGACACGCTCGAGTGCCTGGTCCTCGAGCTCGAGCACTCGGTCGGCTCACCCGCCGCGCCCACTCCGCCGCACCTCCTCTCGCCGCTGTCGGCGCTTGACGACGTCGATCTCTCCGGCGCAGGCGTCGACTACCCGCTCATCTCGTCCCTCTTTCGTGCTCGCAACGCTTCCTCTCCGTCTCCCGCCCGACCGCCCAGCGCGGCTCTCTCGACCCTCACGCTCGGCTACCTCGCGCACCCGTCCCTCTCCCCGCTCTCGCGCCTCACCTCGCTCCTCCTCCCACCCTCAAGCACCTCTTCCAGCTCCCCCGCCGCCTCGCCCATCCCGCGCCTTTCCGCGCTCCACCTGCACGAATCGTCGCACCTCCCGCGGCAGCTCCCGTGGTCCGTCCGGCGCACCCTCGCCCCGCCCGTCTGGCGCGCCCTGACGGGCTACGACGCCGATGCCGGACCGGGGCGCGGAGGGCCCGACCCGCTCGCGAGCGAGGGGTGGCGCGAGGTGCTCGGCGCGCTGCGGAGCGTGAGGCGGGATCGGCGGAGGAGGGCGCGCTCGAATGGAGCGGCGACGGCAGGAGGGGAAGTGGACGGTGCGCCGGTCAGGGTGTGGAGGAACAAGCTCGAGGTCGGGCGGTACTGGGAGGACGACGAGGACGACGGCGAAGGCGAAGAGGCGGCGGACGGGTCGTTCGGGTCGCGCGAGCGAGACGACGAGGACGAGGACGGCGTATCGTCGTCGTCGGCTGCTGAGGAGGACCCGAACGGGCTGTTTGTGCCGAGCGAGGGGGCGAGCGAGGGCGAGGAGCGCGACCGCGAGGAGTGGGAGGGGCTGGTTAGGCGCCGAGATCATGAGGACGACGAGGGCGACAGCGACTTCTGAGGGTGCCCCAGCGTCGTGACTTACCGCGTGTCGTATTGCATGCATTCGCTATCGCGTGCGTTGCGCCTGCTGCCCGGTTGAGAAGGCCAACGAGAACGCCCCGCACTTTTCACGTGCATCCGGCCGTGCGCTTCCCTTTGTTCGGCGCTGTCCTTTCCAGGCGCGTTCAGGGCAGCGAGGGCCCGGTGCCGATCGAGCAAGGACAGCAGAGAGTTCTGCGTTGCTCCACACCGGGCGTGCACGGGCCTCGCACACGCGTCCCCGGCGGGTCCGCTCCCGAGACTCGACGAGGCGGTGCGGGGCACGAGTCGCTCTTCTCGCTTCCCACCCCTTGCATTCTGAGAGAGCTCGTCAAGATGCCCGTGGCCTACTCGGTGGGAGCCACTCCGCCGCTCACGCGCAAGGACGGCGCAGGGTCGCGCTTCCGCCCCTCGACGCCCGCTGGAGGCGGCTCGGACCTCTCGCCGACGCGGCACCGCTTCTTGCGCTCGCCGCTTGCAAGCACGGGGCGCAGAGACGAGCACATTCAGGGCGGCAAGATCCCGTGGGACTCGCCTGCTTCGCCCATTGAGGACCGCGCACCGAGTCCGACCGCGACGAGGCGGAACAAGACAAGCCAGCGCGAGCAGCCGCCGCTGACCGTGTACGAGGCGTGGTCACCGGCACTGGACACCGACTTTGGGCACGACGACGATTTTGCCGGCGCTGACGAAGACGACGACACGGCCTCGTCGCTCGCCGTCCCGAGCAGCGGCAGCACGAAGGCGGGCGGGAGGCTGCGTGCGCTGGTGCACAAGGGCAGCAAGTTCAGCCTTCGTGCGCTGAGAGAGCACCACCATTCCGCTGCCGCCGCCCCGCGCTCGCCACCGACGTCGCCCTCGTCGGCGTCGTCGCGCTTCCACTTCCCCACCTCGACAACGTCCGACCTCTCGCGCGCAGCCTCGTTCGATCTCCTGCAGCCACCTACACCAGCAACATCGACTCGTGTCTACCCGCGCGAGATCTCGTCACCGCAGTCCGGGCGCACACCGCCCCTCTCTGCCTCGACGATCAGCACGTCTCCGTTCCTCGCGACACCGCTCCCCTCGCCCGCCTTTTCCTCTCTTTCTCTCTCGTCTTTGTCAAATCCGAGCTTGCCCCTCGCCTCGGAGCGGGAGCGCAAAGGCTCGGCTGGACGCGCCTGCGACGAGGACTGGGCTGTGCCGCTCAAGGGGAGCGTCGGCGGCAAGGCGGCGCGCTTGCTCGGCGAGGAGGTTGTGCCCAGCGGCAAAGCGGCAAAGGTGCTCGGGATGGAGAGGAAGAAGACACTTGTGAAGAAGTGAGTCTGCATTGTCCGCACGTCTCGCGGCAAGCAGGACTGACTCTTCCGTAAGCAGACCAAGCGTTGCATCGCTTTGGACGACAGACGAGCCCGAACGCCCTGCTTTGCCGTCATTTATCCCGTACCGCCCGAAGTCCGCAACAGGCCACGCCCGACAGCGCTCGCTCAGCGTTCCAGCTCGCTCCGGTCTCGAATCGCCCATCGCGACCTCGCCTCGCCAGCGCGCGCACTTCCCGAAATGGCAGCCACCCTCGCCCGAATCTCCATCATTGATGTCGCTCGCCGAGTTATCTGACCCAGGAGCTTCGCCAACGAACACGCTGCGGCAGCTGCGCTCGCGCTCCCCCTCGCCTGTTCCGGCGCAGCACCGCCGCTCGTCTTCACTCGAGTCCTTCCCTCTTACAGCACGCGTCACCTCGTTTGCGTCGTCAGCCTTCCATCCGCACGGCGGGCGAGAAGTCCCTTCCTTCGTGCCGTCTCTCCCCGATTTCGACTTTCGCAACTCGACGTTCCTCGAGCAAGATCCGGACGGCCTCCCACCGCTCGAGACAAAGCGCCTCTCGCCTGCCTCGATCCGCTTCTCGGCGATATTCGGCCCGGCCGACGGACCGGGCGTCGAGCAGGGCGTGGGCCTCTTTGGCAGCAGCGCGGGAACGAGTCCGCGCACGTCGCGCGGAGCAGATCCGGGCAACTCCGCCTCGAAGCGCTCGTCGCTTGGCCCGCGCAGCTTCTCGACCGGATCTACGACCTCGACGCTCGCGAACAGGAGATCTTCGACGCGCCGCTCGTCGGCAGGAAAGACGTCGACGTTGTCTTCATCCTCGTCGACCGGGAGGCCGATCAGCATTGCCGTTCCACCTCCTCCGCCGCCGCCTCCCCCGCTCCTCTCACTGCCCCCTGTGCCGGTACTCAATACGCACCTGGGGCCTCTCGAGCGTGAGCAGCCCCACGTCACCTTCCCGCTTCCTCCGCCTCCACCCGCCTCTCTGCCTCTTCCGGCCGCGCCTGCTTACACGCTCCCGGCACACACCGTTCCTTTTCTTCCGTCTCTATCAGCTCTTCCTCCCCCGGCAACGCCCTCGAACCGATGCCCCAAGCGGTCCGACACGCTCGTCTCGACTGCCTCGTCGCACACACGGCGCTCGCAGCGCTCGCACGCACTCGACGCGCTCGAGGGTCGACGGTCACCCCTTCCACTGCCCACGCAGGCTGGAGCGGGCAAGGAGCGTCGGCCGCGAGAGCGCGAGGAGAGCGAGCAGAGCGCTGCCAGCGTCGACTCGATTGGCGAGATGGAGAGGCGCGCGTTCGAGGAGTGCAGCGCGGGCGTCGTCGCTTTCGAGCAGCCACAGCGGAAAAAGCAGAGCACGAGGAGGAGCGCACAGCGCGAGGTCGTCAAGCGGCAGAGCAGGCCGTTCCTCGAGATGGACTGGAGCAGCGACGACGGCGACGCCTCGCTCACGCCAGTCCGACAGCCTCGTCTCGCTGCACCTCAGGACTCGATCCGACCGACACTGCCTCGATCGTCGTCGCTTGTCGCCTCTGGGTTGACCCGCGCCCCTGTCTCGGCCTTTTCCTCTTCGTCGTCCTCCGCAGCCGCAACGCCTCAGCAGCGTCTCTCACCCGCCCCTCTCGTCCCGCTGTCCACACCGCATGTTCGCTCGGCGTCCAAGACGTCCAACTACTCGACCGGCGGCGCGAGCTCGATCCTCTCGCTCTCCGAGTCGGACGACGACGGCGACAAGGGCATGCTGGGAGCTTTCCCGTCGCCGCCGCTGGCCGGACTGCAAATTGAGACGGCAGGGGAAGGATATGGCTTTCCTGTGCAGGTCGCGCAGCAGCAGCAGGCGGTCAGGCGCACCTGAGGCACTCGGGGCGTAGCAGGCGCAGCGAGACGAGTTGGTCACGTTCGAGATCTGCTTCCGCGCGAGGATTGGAGAGTGTCGACAGCTCGATCGCACGTGTAACAAGAGGGCAAAGCTAGCAAAGGGCAAGTAGACTACGCCTCGACGTCCGTACCTCCCGCCAAGTCGACAAAGTGGACCTGGCTGATCCCCTGACTCAAGCACGCCTCCTGGATCTGCTCCTTGTCCTCCTTGTTGAGGGGCGGGCGGCTCCGAGATGAGGTCGTGAGGCGCAGATCCTTGAGCGTCTCTGGCCAGCTCGGCCCTTCGTCGCCGTCGCCGACCTTGCACGGCTGGCGGCACATCGCCACCGTCTGCACGATGGTGCGCGCGTCGATATACCAGGGCGCGCACACGAACCGCTGCAGCTTGCGCGGGAGCGGCCCGTCGAACAGGCTTTGCCTCCCGCGCCGCGGACTGCCGTCGTTCTGGCGCAGCGTGAGCTCGCGCAAGCGGCTGTCGCGCGTGAGGTACGAGCGGAGGGCCGCGATGCGCTCGCGGCACGCAACGAGGTCGTGGTTTTCGTACTCGCTGAAGTCGAGGGTGAGGCGCGTGAGGTTGACAAATGGCGCGAGGAGACGCTCGATGGGAAGGGTGTAGCAGGTCGACAGGGAGGTGAGCGATTTGTGGGACGAGGCGGTGCCGACGAGAAAGACGTCTTCGGGTAGAGTACTGCAAGTGAGGCTGGAGAGGGAGAAGGGCGCCGCGAGGCTCGCGGGGAGCGGGTGCTTGGTGGTGATTTTGCCGACCTTGAGGGAGTCGAGGCGCGTTTTGGACAAGATGAACAGGAGCGCCTCTTCCGCAATTTTGCCCAGCGCCACCTTGCGTAGCGTGGTAGACCAGCAAGTGAGAGCCCCGAGGACGCGACTGATGGTCACTTCGAAGTTGAATGCGACCAGGTAGTCCTCAAATGCGCAGCAAACGAACTCCTCTATGTTGGGCAGGAGCTCGCAGAGCTCGCGGATGCTCTCGACCGTCGGCTCGGTGCGAAGTCGCACGAGGTCTGCGTCGGTCTTGATGCGGGAAGTGATGTGCAGCGCGCGGCACTCGCGTGCGAGCGAGGGCCTGGTGAGGAGGGTGTCGACGAGGACCGCGCTCGAGCGGCTGAGGAGGGCGGAGGGGATTCGGCCACTGGGACTCGAGAGATAGGTGATGGTGAGCGTGTCGTAGAGAAGCGGGCGGGCGCGGGCGTCGAAGCCGCGAGATGCGCGGCAGCACGAGAGGAGCGTGCGAGTGTCGTCCTTGACGAGGGCGAGGATGTCGTCGACGACCTCGGGCGGGATGCCGTTGTGCGGCATGGCGTCGTCTGCGCAAGCCAGTGAAACGAGCACGAGTGAGCGGGGATGCGCACAGAGAAGCAGGTGCGGGTTGCCGTCCGGCGGAAGGCAGCGGGAGCGAGCTCTGAGGCCTGCAGGCCGTGTACAAGCCACTGCAGAGTCTCACTCGCTTCTACATGGGCTTCAGGGGGAGAGGCGGGCCAGAAACCCGCCGAACCGTCTCGAGGTGATCAAGCGGAAGGATCGCGAATCGCGCGCGCGCGGGCCAGCAGGACAGGTACGCGGTCAGCTGCAGCTCACCTGATTCCTTCGAAACCTATCTGAAGACGCCTGGGGCGAAAGCTGGGTTTAATGCGGCGAAGGAAGCAAGCGGGCGGGTCGAGGTGGGGCGCGGCCGCCCTTTCACGCGCATCTCGCCCATCTCGCCCATCTCGCGAGAATGTACTCACAAGATCCAACTTATACGAGATACTCCTGCGAGTCTATTACGGCGCCGAGCGGCGCTTCTACAGTTTTGCAAGGCCAGGGTGCGCTGACGTGCTAGTTCCGTGCAGCCTACCTACGCGTCCCGCGCCGAGAAGCTGACGACGGCGTACCTATGGGCGTACATCATCGTCAACAGATGAGCAGAGAAGAAACGAAAGGAGGAGGTCACGACGCACTTTCCGTTGACGCGCCACTTCGGATCCTCCTTCTCGACCCGCTCCTCCGTCCCCTCCGGCAGCCCGACGACCGTGTCGGCCTTGCACGTCCGCAAGCTGAGCAGGTCGATCTTGCCCCTCAGCGGGCCGAGCGCCTCGTCGAAGGACGCCGTCGTCGGCCACCACGCGTCGCCGACGAGCTTGCGGTAGTTGAGGTCGCCCTTGAAGATGACGAGCTGGCTCTTCTGCAGCTCGGCGAGGAGCGCAGGCGCGACCGCTGGCAGGTCAGCGAACCCGTGCGGGTAGGTCCAGAAGTCGGCGAGCTCGCCGCCTGCGTCGCCCATCTTGAGCGACGCGGGCACCGAGAGGCGGAAGGTGCCCTGGTCGACGTGCGACTTCCAACGTGCCGCGAGGGATGCGAGAGCGGAGCGTTCGGCGTCGGACAGGTTGGCCGAAGAGGGGAAGAACGAAGGGTCGG
Source organism: Rhodotorula paludigena (assembly GCF_050403205.1). Classification (NCBI taxonomy): domain Eukaryota; kingdom Fungi; phylum Basidiomycota; class Microbotryomycetes; order Sporidiobolales; family Sporidiobolaceae; genus Rhodotorula; species Rhodotorula paludigena. The sequence continues at coordinate 22,869 of NW_027481429.1, read as the reverse complement.
CGAGCGTGTCGAGGAGGATGAGGAAGTCGTGCGGCTGGACGTCCGACACGAACCACGGGATGAGCTTCGGGTGGAAGACGACCTCGCTGATGTAGGGTGAGCAGCTGACGAGCCAGTCCGCGAGGACCATGTCGGTATAAAGCTGAGCGGATGCGGTGTGAGTAAGGGGGGCTTACAGCGAGGTTGGCTTCGGCGGAGTCAACGCACCTCAAACCCGCTGTTGTCGAGCACAATGTCGAGCCTCCCGCTCTTGAGCCCCTTGAAGTGCTGCCATGCGCGGTCAAAGTCGTTGCGCAGGACAAAGTGCTGACCGCGCTCGACCGACTGGAGCTGCAGGATCTCCTCGTGCGTCAAGCTCGTTAGGAGCGACAAGTCGGTCGCGTTGCCCCACAGGTCGACCTCGAGCATCGAGAGGAGGTCGAGCTTGAGCTGCTGCTCGTCGCTCACGCGCCCGCCGTCGACGAGCTTCTGCAGCGAGACGGCGAGCGCGGCTGCGCCCGTTGCGGACGAGCGCCACGTCGAGAGCTTCTGGCTTGCAAACGGATCAAACAGGTTCCAGTGCTGCGTGACGGCAAAGAGACCGCGCAGGCGGCGGTACAGGTACTGCAGAACCGCGGACGGAGGTGAGTCCGGGCACGAGCAGAACGATAGCCCGCGGGCGACCCACACATTCGGCAAAGAGCCAAGGTGCCGTGAACCACTTGTTGTGGCCCTTGTCGGCCAGCTGCTGGAGCTCGTCGTTGTAGACAGCCGAGTCGTCGGGCAAGCCAGTTGCTGCAGCGCGGCTGAAGGTGAGCAGCTGCTGGGTGGAATCCTCGAGTACGAAAAGAGCTGACCTTCGAGAGGCGTGAGCTCGCGGTCATGCCTCATCTCGTAGATGAGACCGCCGATGTCGTGGATCAGCTGCTTGCCCTCCTTGACCTTGTCCTGCGCCTGCGCCTCCTGCGAGCTCGACAGCTCGCCGTTCAGGCGCGAGAGCTCGTCGACAATGCCGGTGAGGATGACGGGCCAGCGCTTGACTGCGCAACGAGAAGCATGAGGTCGGGAACCGGAAGGTGCGGAAGCGCTTGATCGGCTCGGCAATGCCGCTCGACGCACCGGTCGACTCGTAGGCGAAGCTCTCCTTCTGCGAGGCAGAGCACAGTGGGACAGGCGGGACCCAGTGCGGCATGGTCTGAGTGAGTTGCAAGTGGGAATCAGGGAGGTCGAGGTGAAAGTGGGAGAGAATGGTTGGTGGCGCATGGGACAGATCGTGCGGGGTCGAGAGAGCAGGCAGAGAGCTCGTCAGCATGCGCCCTGTCCCCTTTGCCGCTTTGACCCGATGTTTCGTCGCTGCAGCGAGTGAAGCCGACGAGTGCAGCTGTGTCGCCTGCACCCGCTCCTGGGCCGTTCACTGCAGCAGGATCGCGTCTGGGCAACTCATTATGAGCTTGAGCGTGCTCAGGCATCCGCACGGCGCGCTGTCGCCATTGTCGAGAGGCGGGCACCACTCGGCCCTCGAGGTGAGCGAGCGATGCAGCTCGCGCGAGCGCCTGAGCAGGTTGCAAGGCTGGCGAGGACAGCAGTCGCGCAGCATCACGAGCTGCACACTCACGTTGGCGGGATGCAGTGCGGAGGGCAAGGTCGACCTGTTGTCGAGAGAATGCGGCGGGGTGCCGGACAATTCGTGCAGAGCAACGAAAGACTTTAAGCGTTCCTTGGGCTCTGTACGCTGCTTCCTGAAGACTCCAATCCGCGGGAATCGAAAAGGCGGCGAAAAGGGCCGGCATCGCTTCCGCTTCCGCGCGACACGCTTTGGCAGAGTGCGTACGCAATTGCTCGTCTTGCGACTCTAAAGCCCTCTGCGAGCAACTAGAGCGCGCCATCCTGACTCGGAGGCACAACGACGAGCCGCGGGGTATAGCCAGGTGCGCTAGCGTGGCAGGAACAAACGGTCATGCTACACCTGCCGCCCGCCAATGAGCACGATAACTGCGGGCGAGGACATGCGTCGTTAGTTGCCCGTCCCGCTCAGATGAGCCGCCCGCCAATGTATCGCGCAAAGCCCGATCAAGGAGACTGGAGCGGAGATTCAACAAGGAGGAAACGCGACGCACCCTTCTCATACACGGTGAACACGATCCCACCGCTGAGCACGAGCCGCGCCAGCCTCGGCGTCGCGCCGCGCCAGAAGCGCAGCACGCCCTCCTCGCTGAAGATGCGCGCGGCGCAGTGGAACGCGTTGCGGTACTGCGTGCGCGCCTCGAGCGACTGCATGCGCGTCTTGATCACGCTGTGTGGCGGACGCGAAACAGGAGTCAGTCGTGAAGTAGCTGTGTGGGAGAGCGGAAGGGCGCACTCGAGAGGCATCGTCGCGTAGACCGTCACCACACCCGCAACAGCACCGATCGCGAAGGTGATGCCGGCAGGGAGCGTCTCGCCCGGTCGCAGGTTGCCTGACACGAACGACTGCAGATACAGAGTTGGGGTCAGGTTGCATCATGGATTGCGCGGCATGCGGGAGCGCTGCGCACCTTGAGCGTGCCGTACGTCGTGAACCGCACCGCCGAGTTGGCACCTTGTCGTGCCGCCTGTGCGCGATCGTGGCGTCAGCTATGTCGAGCGCATTCACATGTACGAAATGCAAGCGCACGACAGGGCCAAGCCCGCGGTAGATGCCCGTAATGCCCTCCTCCTTGACAATCTGCATCGTGCCGTGCACCAAGCCGCGATACCGCGGCACCTCGCGCTTCTGGTCATCAATCAGCTTCGTCCTGCGTGCGCGTCGTCAGCTCCTGCGAGGGTAAGAGAAGGCGGAGAGGACGCACTTGATCGTCTCGGAAGGCGTCACGGCAAAGACGGCCTCCATCATGCCTGCACCGAGTCCAGCTGCGCGAAGCGGGGAGTCAGCGGGAAAGTCAAGGTACTCGTGGACCCCACACACCCAGGAGACTCCTCGGCCCGCTCAGCTTGCCCTGCACAGACGGCGCACGATCAGTGGATGGGATACGACATTGAAGAATCGGAGACTTGCGGCGTCATCGGCGAGGAGCTGCTTGAAGCGGTCGTACGAGAGGAAGCGCACGCCGGCCTTGAGCGAGTTTCCGGCCACGAGCGCGCCCACACCCGAGTAGAAGCCGAGGAGGCCGTGTCGGGCGTAGGTCTGCTTGGTGATGGCCCACAACCCGGGAGGCTGCAGGAATGGCAGACCGCTTCAGTGATGGTTGAAGACCGCGTTGAACGTATCTCAAGCGCACCTTTGCGGTTGTGCGGTGCGCAAACTGCGTCTGCGTCTTGAGGACTGCGATCGAGAGGCGGGCGCAGGGTGAGGACAGCTCGAGCGGGGCCAGCGGAAGGACGGACACTCGAACGGATAGGTCGCCGCGCCCTCTACGCCTCCAGCAAACGCGCCTGCGATGAGGGCGAGGTGCGGCGCTTCGCTCTGTCGTCGCGCGGGGAGGTGAGCCGATCAAGCGGGAAAGCTCGGCGACAAGGGCAGGGCGGACCTTTGCGTTTGCCCGTGACATATTGAAAGCGCTGCTTCTACCGGATGCGCCTTTCTCCGCTCACACTTGCGGGTGTCGCGGGCGAGAATGAGGCCAAAGTCTCTGGGTTGCCCTCGTCCATTCCTCGCCGACATGCCCACACCGCGGGTGGGGCCCAGTACGAGCCACATCGTGCTCGCGCGCACTCCGCAGACCCCGCTCGAGCAAGATCCGTACTTCCGCGCGCTCGCCGGCGACCCCGCATGGACGCTTCACCATCTCCCCGTCCTCGAGACGTCATTCACGCACGACGCAGAGCTGCGACGAGCTGTCGAGGTCATACACTGCTCTGGACAGAGTGCCTACGACGGCGTCGTCATCACATCGGCTCGCTCGATCGACGCCTGGCGCACTGCTCAGCTCTCGCTCCCTTCACCGCTACCTCTGTCCAGCGTCTTCTTCTTCGTCGTTGGACAGCCGACCCGCTCCGCCCTCCTCTCTGTTCCCTCGCCGCCTCGATCCAACCTCGTACTCGGCGCCGACGAATCGGGCACGGGCGAGAAGCTCGCGTCCTTCATCCTTGCGCACTTCCGCGCCGCCTCGACTCTCCCACGACGACGCAGGCTGCTCTATCTCACGGGCGACAAGAACCGCGACACGCTCCCTCGGATAGTGCACGAAGGGAGTGAGGGGAAGATTGAGCTCGACGCGCTTCAGGTCTACGCGACGCAGAGGACGCGGACGTTCGAGGACGATGTCGAGGAGATTTTGCGCGGGATCATCGCCGAGGAGGACGGAAAAGGAGACATCTGGTTCGCCCTCTTCTCGCCGTCGGGCGCAAAGGAGTGCATCGCTGCGCTCCGACGGCGTGGAGTCCTCCCGCCCTCGTCCCGCTCGCCGTCCCCTCGACCAGCATCAGCATCACCAGCCCCTTCCGGACCAGCCGCTCCCCGCCCGTCCAGCGCTTTGACCACGCCCGCGTATTCTGATCTCGCCCCGCGCATCCGCCTCGCCGCGATTGGGCCCGTCACGCAGTCGTATCTCGAGGAGCAGGGCCTCACAGTGCACGCCGTCGCTGCGAAGCCTGAGCCCGAAGCGCTCGTGCGGGCCGTGCGCGAGGCGTCGTAGAACTAGACGCTCCTCCCTTCTTCGTCGTTCGTCTCCCTCTCCTCGCACCTCCGCAATCGCACTGCCGCAATCTCGCATCTTCGCCTTTGTAAGTCTCCCGCATCCTGGACTGGAACCGCATCGGATACTGTGAATCGGATGCGCAGAGATGAGAGAACATACAGAGTCCAACAAACAAGCTTTGTCCGCAGAGCGGAGACAGATAACAACCGGAAGCGTTCCTCCCCTCTTCACGGCCTGACCTTGTACTTCCTCCCCTCGACCTCCATCCTCCCCTTCTCCACCTCTCCCAGCAAATGCCTCCGGACATACGCGTTGACGAGCACCTTGTCCGGGTCGACGCGCTCGCGCACGGTGAGGAACGCGTCAAACTGCGGGTACAGCGCGCGCAGGTCGGCCGGCGTCAACGCGTGCGACTTGGCCCAGTGCGGCGCGCCAGAGAAGAGCGTGTGCAGGAGGGTCGAGAAGTTGGAAAAGTAGGCGCGGTACGGGACGGGGAGGTTGAACGGTCTGTGAGGGCGAGACGGGAGAGGCGTCAGTCGTTGCATGTTTTGGCGCAAGCCGTTCGTCCACCTGCATCTCGCGAGTTTGAGAGCTGCACAGCAAGTAGGTAAGACTGACCGGTACTGGATCGCGCCAAGGTAGCATCCCCTCCCCCTCCGCGTCGGGCTCAGCCACCCATCGTCCTGCTCCGTCCAGCGAATCTCGATCGGGAAGTGCGCGCGCAGCGGGTAGCCCGGCTCGGCGAGCGCGTACGTGTGCCACTCGTGCAGCTTGTCGAGCGCCGCGCCGGTCGACGAGTAGGGCACGCAGGATTCGTACGTGTATTGCGGGCTGAGGGGTTGAACGAGAATGGTCAGCCTCACGCGACATACAAGCGAAGGGTGAAGACGCACAAGCCACAGTCGTAGTTGAAGATGTTGACGCCGAGATCGACGCGGTACGTTGGCTCGTCCTCTAGGATCGGCCATGGGAGGGTCTTCGCTCGAGCGGATGCCAGCGGGACGGTCTCGTCGTTCTCCTTCGCATCGATAGGGACCTCGGGTTCCGGCAAGGACTCAATAGACGAGGCGAGAGGCGACGGCACACGCGCGACGCGGGACGGCGAAGAAGACGCCGCAAATGCGGGAGGCGTATCGGGTGGGGTGAGGATGTCGGTCGGGCGGCTGAGGGAAGGTTTCTCAGCCTGGTCGACTTCGAAGAGGTCGATTGGGGCGGGAGAGACGGAGAGAGAGGGCGGAGGGTAAGGAGGCGAGAGCGAAAGCGGGTCGCTGGCGGCGAGAGGAGCGGGAGCGGCCTGCTCAACCGCCTGCACCGCCTCGACGGCCTCGTCGGTCTCGAGCGCGTCGTGCGCAAGGTCCTGCACGCGCGGCCACGGATCGTCCTTCTCTACGCGGCCTGTCAAGCGACTCCAGAGACCGCGCAGGAAGACTCCCCAGCGGATCGGGCCGGGCTGGTGCACCACCGTCCACATGAACCACGCGTGGTACGGCAGGAGGGACGGGAAGTAACGCGTGCCGAAGAGGATGAGGGCGTGCACGTGCTTGGCGAGGAAGATCTCGGTAAAGTAGAGGGAGAGGGCGGAGGGACGAGGCGTGATGGGCTGTGCGCTTGGACCCGTCAGCCGTGCTCCCGCCCGCCGAAGCCTGGATAGAGAGGCGAACCTTGAGCGTGCGGTTCAGCCTGCTGACCTTTACGCGCCCGACCTGCGGGAACCACCAGCACCGGACGTGCTCTGCGCTCTCTGCGATCTCCTGCCAGCGCGCCGTAAAGTCGTCAAAGCGCATCGAGAAGCACTCCTCTTCGAGCTTGAACGCGCGCTCGACGCGCATGCCGACGCCGACGACGATGCCGACGACGCCGAGGCCGCACAGCGCGGCGTGGAAGTGGTCTGAATCTGCGTCTCGCGATACGCGCACGACGGGGGCGCCGGGGAGGGGCAGGACGAGGTCGAGGAAGGTGACGCAGGTGGAGAGGGAGGGGAAGGACACGCCGGAACCGTGGGTCGAGGTCGAGATGGCGCCGGCGAGGGTCTGGTCCGAGATGGACCCGAGAGACGAGACGGCGAGGGAGCCGCGCTCGAGCAGGACGGGGTGCAGGTCGCGGATGAGGATGCCACCCTCGGCGTGGAAAGTCTTTGCGTTGGCATCGACCTGTCGTTGCGAAAGCCGAGCACGCCGGGCGAGCGGGCGTCGGGGAGCAAGGTGAGCTGTCAGCTGCGGGTCTCGCGCTCGGGCGCAGCGGGGGACGCACGTCGAGCACTCTGTTGAGTCCCTTGAGGTCGAGCAGGTAGCCTCCGGTGCAGACAATGTCGCTCGGCGAGTGTCCAGCCCCCGCGGCCCTCAGCTCACGACCTTCTCTCCGTGCGAGCTCGACCGCCCAGCGGACCTGCTCGACGGTAGTCGGGCGGAACACTGCGCTCGTCTGGGAGCGGAAAGTCGTCGCCCAGTTCGTGAAGGTGAGCGCAGACCCGGCGAGGATGGTGCAAGGCGCAAGCGATCGGCGCAGCTCTGCCGTCGACACGCCGTCGAGCGGAGGAGCGTCGGGCACGCGTGCGGGTGCCATCTCGACGCTGGTGCTGCACTCGTTGGCGCACACGAGGCAGCGATTGGCGAGACGAGCGCGCGGAAGCCGAGGAAAGCGCCGGCTGCGATCGGCCGGACTGCACACGGCTTCAGGGGAGGGCTCGGGCTGGATCTGCGGCGATCCGATCCAGGCTGGCTCGCGCGCTCGTCATCGGCCCCACGCGGCTCTGCGGGGAGCGGGCGATGGAATCGAGCCTTCTCAACTCGCTGCTGCTGCCGCTTGCTCTCGCTCGCTAGAAAGCCCAGCATGGCGACCTACGCAGACAAGGCCACCGCGTGGATCCCCGACGAGCAGATGCCCAAGCCCAACCCGGCCTTCCTCGACTCGCTCCAGCCCGCAAACCGCAAGGACAACACGACCGCCCTCAGCCCGCCCCTCACGCCGCCCAGCGAGCGCGACGACTCCGACCTGCTCCACGAGAAGGCACCAGAGGGAGTCAGGCAGCGCCCGAGCAACAAGGGCAAGGCGGCCAAGGGGGGCAACAGCACCGAGCAGGCTGGCCACCACAAGGACGACAAGCGCAAGGTTCCGGGCGAGGGCTTTGTCCAGAGCATCCCCGGCACCGTCAGTGCACAGCGCTACGTACCCGAGGACCTCGACCAGCGCCTCGCGCGCCCCTGTGCGTCGACTTGCTCCCCCGTGCTCCTGCTCCCGGGCATCGCTCACTCGGCCTCTCGCTCCGTTCTCCGCTCACAGGGGTGCCCCGCGCCAACATTGCTGCCACGCCTGAGCACCCGTACGGCACCACGGTCGGCGGGTGGGCCGACAAGCACAAGGACGAGCCCGTCCTCGCCCAGCATGTCGCCTTCTTCGACAAGGTGCGCCCTCGAACTCGCACGGTTCTCGTGCTTCTGCACCGCTTTGAGGATCTTTGCGCTGATTGGTGCGCCCCCTCGCAGGACCGCGACAACATCCTGTGGCCGCTCGACACCTGGCGTGGATTCCGCGAGATGGGCTACTCGTTCTTCTGGTGCACCTTTGCCATGTCGTGCGTCCTTGTCCTCCAGGGTGCTGAATGGGCGGCATATGCTGATGCTCGACGCTCTACCTCACCTACGACGCCTGCTGCCGCGCCTCCTTTCCTCCCTTCGCTCGTCCACCTCGCCCGCCCGCAGCGTCATCCACTTCTTCTTCTCGTGGTTCACCGCCCCCGGCTTCCTCCCCGACCCCTTCTGGCGCGTCTTCCTCAAGAACGGCCACCGCTCCAAGCACGGGTCCGACACGGGCGTCTACGACTCGGAGGGCCGCTTCATCCCCGCCAAGTTTGAGGAGATCTTCTCCAAGTGCGTGGCTCGGCGCGACTGGTCACTTGAGTCACCAGCTCACACTTGTTTGCGCACCTACAGGTTCGACAAGGGCAACAAGGGTGGCCTCACCTTCTGGGAGGGCGTCCACATGATCCACGCCCAGCGACAGGCCGTGGACCCAATCGGTTGGTGTGCCGAGGCCTTCGAGTGGGCAAGCACCTACCTTCTCAGTCAGTCCACTCTCGAGAACAGGTCGAAGAACGAGCTTTTACTGACAGCCTCGACTTTCCGCAGTCTGGCCGAAGGACGGTGTGCGTTGGACCCTGTTCCCGCTCTCACGCTTGGCAGCAGCCTTCGCTGACACTGGCCGCTATGTCACCTCGCAGATCTGCGACAAGGAGTCGATCCGCACCGTCTACGACGTGCGTCTCGCCACTTCTCTTCCACCTTGCGCTCTCCCACGCTGACACTCACCTCCACACGCAGGGCTCCATCTTCTTCGTCGTCGCCGCCGAGGAGCGCAAGCGCAATGCCGCGCGCCTCGAGCGCCGCAAGCAGATGTCGCTCCCCGCTGCGCTGTGGGACCGCGTGCCGCACCCGTGGCGCGGGTGGAACAAGGAGAACAAGGCCGGCAGCTTCGAGTGGACCGAGGACAAGTTTCAGCAGTAGGCGACGAGACGGACTAGGGGCGGCGGGACGAAGGAGGAGAATACCGATTCCGAAACGAAACCCTCTGATTCAGTGTAGAGAAGGCTGTCCATACCCTGCTATTCCGACGTCTCGCAACTCCTCTTGCAATAATCAGGTTCTGAAGGATATGCGTGTGATGCAAGAGTGATAATGCAGCCTACTGCGGTTCTGCGCCACCCTCTAGATCTCCATCCGACTCGCTTCCTCCGCCAAGCTGAGCTCCATCGCGTATCGCAAATCCTCCTCCTCCTGCGCCCTCCGCCTGCGCGCCTCGTCCTCTTGCGCCGACGCCTGGCTCTGCCGAAGCTGCTCGGCGAGGAGCGATCCGGGCTGCGGGCGCGCGAGTGGCTGCGTCGGCGGCGAGGGCCACCCCGTTGGCGAAGTTGCGAGCGCGTGCTGCGCCGGCGACGAGGTGCCAGAATTTGAGGCGGGCGTCGACGAGGCCGAGCGCGCGACGTCGGACCAGCCGCGCTTGATCGGGGTCGACAGCGCGGCTGGCGGGGGCGACGGCAGCGCAGCGGGGCTGGCCTCGCCGCTCGCCGCGATCGCAAGAGCTCCGCCGAGCGGGGACGGCGACGAAGTAGCGATGGCGGTGGAAGTCCGTCGCGAGGTGAGCGGGCTCGAGCTGGGCGGAGGGGAAGATGCCGCCGCAATAGGCCAGAGCTCCGGGCTCATGTCGGGCACCGGGTCGTTCGACAGACTCGCCGCAGTCGAGCCGTAGGTCGGACCCAGACGAGGACTGACGTGGATCTTGCCGTTCGGGTTGAAAGCGTGCGGTGGACTGCCGATCGCGTGAAGCGACGGGGAGACTGGCTTCCATGTGTACGAGACGTTGCGCGACGAGGGGGATGGCGAACCGGAAGTCAGAGAAGCGCCGCGCATGAAGGGTGACGAGGGGATTGTGAGCGAGGTCGAGAGGGATTGCGAACGGGATGCGCCGCGACTTGTCGCCAGGGAGTGGTGGTCCTCGTCGTCGAAGTCTTGGCCCGACGCGACCACTGCAGTCGAAGCAGATGCCCTCGAGCGTTCCAAGTCCTCGTCGAGGACCAGCTCGTCGCCGTCGAGCCAGTCTTCGGGAACCTGCTCCCAGTCCCCATCGTCCCGAGCAGCGCCGTTCTCGTCGCGGCTGAACAGCTGCGCCTCTTGATCATCGACCGAGAGCATCAGGGCGAACGCGACCGCCTCCTCCTCGGTCATGTTGTCGAGCGAGGGCGGCAGGCCAAACTCGGTCGCGAAGCGCTGCTGCTCCTCGAATCGCTCAAGGCGGGCCTGCGACTCGGCCGAGAGCGCCGAGATGGACTCTCGGACTTGGTGCTGTAGCTCCATGTTGGCTGCGAGGGTGGGAGTGAGAACTGTCAAGACGGCGGGGAGGAAGAAGAGCGTACCTTTGAACCGCTCCTGCCGCGCAGTTATCTTGCCGCCATTCGGCTTCGCACTCTTCTTCTTGATCTCGCTGCCGATGCGCCACGCAAGTACCCGGCCGCCAATCGCGGCGACTACGGCGTCGCGGTTCGCGCGAATATGGCTCACGAGCCACCGATCCTCTTCGTCCTGCGGGACGAGACCCTGCGCAAGAGCGCGGGCAGGATGGCGGGGCGCGGAGCGGTCGCGGAAGGAGCGGATCGGTGGTTGGACGAGGTGCGCATTGCCAAGCGTCGAGTAGAAGCGCAGAGTGCCGTCGAGACTGCGCAGGGCAGACATGGTCAACGCGCGAAGTGAGGGGACAAAAGCGAGAGCAATGCACCTGCCGACAAACAACCCGGCTTCCGTCAGCTCGAGTGCCGTGACCTTGCTCGCGCTTCCGCCGCCCTCAATCTCTAGCCCCTGGATCTGCGCGGCCGGCAGCACGACGTCTCCCCGATCGTACTCCTCTTCGCTCTGCCGCTCCTCCCAGTCCCACAGGAACACGCGCCCGTCCTTGTCGCCGGCAGCGACGTACTTGCGCCGGCCGAAGCGGCTGCCGACCTCGTGGTGAACCGGGTTCAGCGGCGAGATGGACGAGTGCGACGTCGAGCGCGAGAGGGCCGGCGGGAGCTGAGGGATGCTGGTCGAGCTGTTCGACGGCGTGAGGTCGACGGGTCGCGGCGGGAAAGTGACGCGGCCTTCGGCGGGTGTTGCCGGAATGGAGGACGAAGGGATGGGCGGCGGCTCGTCGAAATCGACAGCGAACGAGGTGAGCGCTGACAGCAGCTCAGGCGACGAATGGCCATAGGTCGTGCGGATCGGCGGGGCATCAGGCGAAGCGAAGACGAAGCGGGAGAAGGTCGAAGCATCCGCCTGATGCACGAGGAGCGAGAGCGCGGAAGAGGCGTCTGCAGCCGGGTCAAGCACGAGTGTATCGACTGCGTGGCCTGCCGAAGCTGACAGCACCGTCGCCTCCGCTAGATTGCTCGCACCGCTCGCGAGGCTCGATTCTTCGAGCGACACAGTAGGCCAGACGACGACCTTGCCGTCGCTCCTGCCGACGGCGATGCTCGCCGGCCGACCGTTCGAGCGTCCCAGCCAGCCCGAGTCGAACGCAAGTGCGGTCGCCTTGACGCGCGGACGCACTGCCGCCAGTTCGGCGGCCGCAGGCGTCGTCGGTGCGTCGAGGGCGACGTCCCAGCGGCCCTGCCACAGCCTGACTGCCGGTGGTGCCCGGTCGCGAGCGCCTGCTGCCGGTGGTACGGCTAGCGACCAGATGGCGACGACGCCGTCCGAGCCAGCCGAGGCGAACACCTCGGGCCGCTGCCTGACCCCCTTGAGCACCTTGCCTCCGCCTGTTCCGCCCGCATCACTGAACGCCACCTTCTGCACCTTTGAGCCTTCACGATGCGCCGCACCTGCGTCGAGCGAGCGCACCTCGCCCTGCTCGATCGCGCCGCCGGGCACGCCGCGTCCGCCGCTCGCGAGCGTCGACGACGAGTTGACGAAGCGCAGCGAGCCGTCGCGCATGCCCCAGACGAGACGCGTGCCGTCGTGCGATAGTGCGAAGGACGTGGCGGCGAGGAGTGGGAGGCCGAGCGGTCGGCCGAGGTGGTCAATGGGCGAGGCGAGAAGCGGCCGCTTTGAGACGCCGCCGGTGAAGGGCGCCGAGTGGACGGCGGCGCCGAGGTCGAGGGAGAGGGAAAGCATGGGGACTGCAGTGAGAGACGGTGCATCGGTCCGCGGTGTCGCGCGGAGCGTGGAAGGCACAGGAGCGGTAGCCGAGGCGGCGGGGAGGTTGATGTGCAGGTAATGGATGGCACCGAGAGAAGGGTTGTGCGTGACAGTGGAGGTGCGGGTGCGGTGCCATTGCCTGCGAGAAGGCGGTCAGCCGCGAGCAGCGGCACTGAAAACGCTCGAGACAGACCGAAGGAGCGAGACCCGGGCAATGTACTCGAGTCGCCAGGAAGACGGCTCGAGTCGTCGGCCCAGAGACTTGGGCTCGACCGAGTAGTACGTCTCGAACGCCGTCTGTACCCCGAGTCCGAACCGATCAGCGAAAGCGGTGGGAAGGTGCATGTGTACGGCGACAACGCACCCTCCAGCTGCCCTCGTCTACGACGACGTCGTGCCACGCTCGACAAACGAGCTGGCAAGTACCTAGCGCGTGCGGCGGGAGGTGCGCAAAGACGTGTGCGAGGATCTCGAGGGGGAGCAGCGAGATGAACGAGGCGCTGCGGCGGGACTGGCGGTCAGTGCCGACGTGTTGTATCGTTTGTCCAGCGAATGCAAGCGCACCCGTAGCCCTCCCTGGCCTTGCCCTTGCGGTCCTTTCGCCCCAGGCCCGGCGAAGATCCGACTCCGGGTGAGCCGACAAAGCCATTCGAGCCGGCGGGACTAGCTCCGTAGCTCATGTTGCGTGTAGCCAGTGGCCTCTGAGCACCAACCAAGCCGTGGACCGCGCGATGCGGCGAGTAGTGGGTCTGTCGTCGATGACGGCGTCAAGGCGAAGCAACCGCGACGAGCGCGTCTTGTGGTACGGGAGAGCGCGTCGGAGATTGCTGTTGTCAGTCTGACACAGGCGAGCTCGCACAGATCAGACGGGGAGCTCTTGCGGCGAAGGGAGACCGCGTCTCCCCTCGAACCGGTCAAGTCGCGCACGAAACCACGTGCTGCCGCTTCGTTCGGGCTGTTGTGCGTTCTCTACAGGGTCGACTGGCTCGAGTCGAATCCCTCTCTTCATGCAGCTCAATACGGCGCCCCGTCGCCACGCTAACGACAACACCCGCCAGGCCACAAAGTCGCAGAGCACATAAGATGGATTCCAGACTTTCGTACTAAGCTATGCCTTTACACAGAGCATCGCATTACTGCGGACGCGGAGCTCAGCGACGCGGGCCCTCGTCTTGCGCGTCCTGCGGAAGTGAGAGACGAGAGTGAGCAAAGCGTCGCGGAACGCTTGTCTCGCAGGACGCACGTAGCTGCTGTCGATACCGCCGAGGAGCATCTGCGCATGTAAAGGGACGGACAGGTCAGCAAAAAACCCGAGATCAGCATGGGGGAAGCTGCCAACCTTGACGAGCCAGAGTTCGCTGCGGACCGAAGCTGAGTCAGCCTCACGCACGACGGCAGTGCACACGAGAGGCTCGAGAGGGTAGAGACGTACGGAGTGAGTTCGACGCCCTGCTTGGCCATGTCTGCGAGAGCGAGAAAGAGGATGTTAGCCAAGAGAATCGGGATATCGTAGCGTCCGGAGCGCACCCTCTTGCTCGTTCTCGAAGTTCTGCAAAGGCGAACGTGTCAGGAGTATTCGTTAGGGCTGAGAAACGTGCGGGACGCACCGACGTCGTGTCGACGAGATCACCGACCTCGGGGTGAACGTCAATCTCCTCCTGTAACGCGTCAATGGCGCGTCAGCTTCTCCCTCTTGCTCAAGCGCAGGTGACCCAGTAAAGACGCACGAGGAACTTCCTCGCGTGCTGGTCGTTGCCGATCTGCGCGAGCTGCACGCTGAGCGCGTCCGAGCCGTAGCGCGTCTGCTGCAGCGTGCGCGACGCGTTGACGAGCGCGCGGACAATCATGTCGCGCGGCTCACCGCCCGGCTGGCCGTCGGTGACGATGATGATGTTGAGCGGCTTCTTGAGCGCGTTCTGCGGGTGCGCGGTAGGGCGGCCGGGTGAGCAAACAGGCGAAGAAAACGTTGACGAGCAGTGGAGGCGAAGTTAGCTCGCTCGACTATCGACTACGTGCAACAACGCGTGACGCACGGCGCGAGCCGGACCGATGAGGAGCGGCTGGAGGATCTTCTGGTCGAGCGACGTGCCGAGCGGCGTGAGGCCCGAGAAGCGGACCTGGCTGACGAGCTGGACCGCCTCGGGCTCGGTGCGGATGCCGTTACCCTGTGCATTGGAGACAGTCAGTGTCGATACGAAGACGAGGTGGACACGTTCTCGGGAAATGTGGAAAAAGAGCTCTTCAGACACTCGAAAACTCACCTCGGTGCGCGAGTTGAGGAAGCGGACTTGGATGCCGTCGTCGTCGAAGAGCGACGCGGCCTGCGCCACACGAGACACGACCAACTTGGCGTCGTCGATGCGCGAGCCGCCCTCCTCGAAGGCTACGGCAGTAAGCACCGGGGTCAGCGCATGCTTCTCGAGTCATTCCAGTGCGCCTCGCGGCCCAAGTTGCACCGTCACAGACACGCATCGAAGGAGTAAGCAATGGTGAGAGTGCGCACCCATGGAGCCCGAGTCGTCGATCTGGGCGCGCGGGAGAATACAGTCAGAGCAGCTCGCCTTGAAGTGCACTCACCCAGTAAAGACGCACCAGGAGGACGACGTCAAAGAGCGCCAGCTTGCACAGGTCGACGGCGATCTCCATCGGCAGCCTCCACTGTCCAGCGATGCTCTCGAGCGAGCCCGACTGGACGATGCGGTGCGCGAGCGGCTCGAGCGAGCGCGGGTCCGGGTAGAAAGCCTGCATTTGGGAGTCAGTACGTGCTCGTCAGGGAGGGCAGTCGGACGCACCTGGATGTGCTGGTCCTGCACGGTGTGCTGGAGGAGCTTGATGATGTTCTCGAAGGAGACGCCGCCCGCACCGCCAGGTCCACGGTTCGGGACGGGCGGAGGGGCGCCGTATTGACCGCCCTGCGGCGGCTGGCCGTACTGCTGCTGCTGGCCGTACTGTTGCTGCTGGCCATACTGCTGCTGACCGCCGTACTGCTGCTGACCGCCGTACTGCTGCGGCTGGCCGTAGCCGCCGGGACCGCCAGGGGGCGGAGGGCCGGGAGGAGGCGCGTACTGGTTGCCTGCGAATTGTGGCGGGTCAGAAAGACTCGAAACGGCGACTGAAGCGCGAAAAAGGCGGGAAGAGGCGGAAACGCACCACCAGGCTTGCCGCCGACGGGCGGAGGAGGGCCAGAGGGAGGGGCATACTGCTGCTGCTGGCCGGCTGATAGTGGAAGAGCGGCGAAAGGGACGTGCGCGACGGTGGAGAGGAGGCAGGGTCAGCCAAGCGTTGAGCGAGCGGGAGGCAGGTGGGGCGGAGCATGAACCCGCCTCGGAAGGGCACGGTGGGCGCCTCGATGTCGCCGAGGAGAAGCAGCTACAGACTCGAGCGACTCTCTGGCTCGCCCGCTGCGTTGCTGAATGTGCAGCTCGCCATCGCTCCCTCCGCTCGGCCATCCCGCCATCCCAGTTTCCTCGCTCCCAGAGACTCGGAGAAGAGCGTGACTGACCGCCAGTAGAGTAGGCGGGAGGAGGGCCACCCGGCGGAGCGTACTGCTGCTGCGCGGGCTGCCCGTACTGCTGCTGCTGAGGCGCAGGCGAGAAGGCGGCCGTCTGGCCCGGCGGAGGAATACCCGCAGCAGAAAGTTTGGAGGCGAGTCCCATGCTGTGTCTCGTGGGGTGTTCTGAGGGTGTAGAGGCGCTCTCGAGGCTGTCGAGGCGATGGTCGGAAGCAAAGGCTCGTGACCGGCGATGATGCGGTCGACGAGGCGGTGCACCGGCACTCAGCGACAGGCGCCGTACGTGCCAGCCCAGTCCGTTGGTATTAGTACGCTGGGGCTTGAAGGCACTCCCGTCGTGCTTCTAGCCTCTACGAGTTGACGGGACGGGCTCTTCAAGTGCCTTTCTCGACGTCACGGAAACGGTGCGGAAGTACGGGCATATTGCAGGGCGCGCGCCGTAGGGCAGAATGCATGAAGATACACAGCTGCTGAGCAAGCGAAGAACACACCAGGTCTGTCGGGAGGGGGCGAGGAGAGTCAGTGCACCGTCCGCAACTCAGCGATCCTGCTCGGTTCCCGAGCCCGCACACGCATGCACAGCACAGGCACGCGACAGCGCACCCTCGCACGGTGCGCAGTGTCAGGTACTATCTAGATTGTTGGGGTCGACATGGCTCCACCACCGGGTTCCCGCCCGGCGGTCCGTAGACGATGTGGAGTGAGTCCGTTGTCCCTATCTGAGGAGGTTTCTCATCACTCGTGCACGCCGCCGTGCGAAGGGTGCGGTCGCGTGCTGGTGCTCGTGCGCATGCGTGTGCTCGGGCGTATGTGGGCAAGGCGGGAGGGGAACGGTTCGGAGGACACGAGGAGAACGCACCTGTAGCACGGACAAGCACGGCGCTTGAGCTATGACAGACGCTTGAGTAAACTCCAGCACCTTGACCGTCCCAGTCTGTATCGCCCGTCGCGTCCCAGGCGAGACGTGGCCGCGCGAGCAAGAAAAACGTCGGGGCGCAAAGTCGGCGAGGGGCGGACGCCGTGGCTCTGGTGCTGCGCACGAGGGCCTGGGTGTAGTCCAGCAACTGCACACACAATAGCGCGAGCCCGTCTGAGCCGTTGTGAGCGAGCGAAGTGACGAGAGCGAAGCAGAGAGGCGAAGCGCGCTCGTTCAGCAAGGTCGAGTGATTTCGTAGAACTCGCCCAGTGCTTCCCGTGCTCTGCCGGTTGCGCTTATTTGTGCTTATGATGGCGCTCTTTCATTCGCGAGCAGGCACTTGCAGAATTCGAGGGCAAATACCGACCCCGTTCTTCCTCTCCGCTCTCTCGTCTGCTCTCGGTGTTCCCGCCGGACCAAACATGTGCAAGCTTCTTTTCACCTCTCCTCACTTGCGCGCGCACACTACGCTTGCGCAAACAGCTCTGGCGCGGCCGCGCGCGCAAAGTCGCCCTGCGCCTGCACCTTGTCGGTCCACTCGGAGAGGCGCTCGCGCAGCGCGTCGATCTGCGGCCGGTCGAGCACGCGCGGCTGTACCCACGAGATAGTCGCCGTCGACGAGACCTGGTCGAGCGTGCCGCGGATGAGCTTGAGCCTGCGCGTTAGAGAGGAGGTGGTCAGAGAGCGGCTCGAGAGAGGGAAGTGGGAGCAAGAGGGACGCACGCGAGCGCCTTCATGACGAGGTGCTCGACCTCGTCGACCGGAACCTGCGCCTCGGACGAGATGATGCTGAACGGGAGGACGCGGTCGGCCGTCGGGCGCTTGAAGACGGCCTCGATCAGCGCAAGCAGGCAGATCTTTTCCCGCAGGAACGCAAAGTGCTGTTGCAGGAAGGGCTGTTGCAGAGGCGTTGCTCACCGTCAGCGTGCAGGTCCAGGTCGATCCGCCGACACGTTGGAGACGACAACGCACCTCCTTTGCACCCATCTCCGGAACGAGCGCCTGGAACTTTGGAATGTCGCCCGCGTTGAACGCAAAGAGGAGATTCCGGATGAACTCGCGGTCGGTGCCGACGAGCGAGTCGAGAATGGGGTGCATGAGCTGCGTCGAGGTGGGGACGGGTCAGTGGCGAGCCTCCAAGCTCTGACGGCAAGCGGACTCACGAGTTCGCCAAAGTTGTAGATGGTGCCCAGCAGCGCCGAGATGCCGAGGTCGTTTGCCCGCGACACGCGCTCTTCGGGCGTGAGGTCGGTCGAGACGTCGATGCAGGCGAGGTAGAGGAGCGAGTTCTTGTAGTAGTCGGCAAACTCGGCTTTTGCCTGTGCGGGGCGGTTGGTCAATCGAGGTCGGCGAGAGAGTGCCGGTGCATCCCCCAGCCAGACGCACCTTCCAGTAGTCGCCCGAGACGCGGTAGAAGCTGGCATGCACGGCCAGGTCGACCGAGTCGAGCGCGTCGAGGATCTTTTCGCACTGATCCATCGCCTCCTTGGCGTCCTCGGTCTCGCCCAGGAGGAGCTGGAAGTGGCCGCGCTCCATGCGCACGAGGACGAACGCCTCGCGCGAGTCGGGTGTGTCGAGTTGCGGGAGGAGCGCGCCGAGGAATTGCACCGCCTGCGTGCCGTCTGTTCCGCGAGCGTGTCAGTGAAAACTGGAGTTCGTGCGAGGTGAAAGGCGCTGAACGCACCGGCATATGTCCGTGCGACCGAGACGGCGATGCTGGCGAGCTTGAGCTGGTCGAGCTTGGAGGCAAAGTCGCGGATAAAGCTGTCGTAGAGGTCGATGCGGAAGGGTGCGGACGAGGGGACGGCAAAGAATGCCTCGATGGAGCGGGTGAGCTGGAACCAGAGCCTGCGGGTGTGAGCGAGGGTCGAGGTGGGGTCAGTCCAGTTGTTCGCCGGGACGGGGTGTTGCCTGGCTCGTTTGTGCGCAGGGTGCAGTCCTCTGTGTCGCAGCACGTGACTCGCTCTGTGCGCTGCACGACCAGCGGGACGCATCTGGGGTACCGACACCTGATGAGGGCGTCGAACCCAGTCCGCCTGCATTCCCGCCGTGCGCCCTCGAGGTCGACCGCGCAGTGGACAGAGCGTGTCGTGCGAGCCACGGTGCACGGAGTGGCGCGCCGGACTCGCCTGTTTGCGTAGAAGCGCTCAAAGGCGTGGTAGAAGGGCTTGAGCTCGTCGGGGAGCTGCGGGCTGGTGAGGGCCTGGGCGAGGTAGGTCTGCGGGTCTGCACGGTCGACCTGCATGGCGGGCGGGGCTGCTCGGTGCGGGGAGTGCGCGGGACGGGGCGGAGAGAGGACGAGGCGAGGGCGGCAGTTGCTTCGATGGGGACGAGTGCGAGTGAGGGCAGGGCGGGTCTGGGCTCCTGTTCGAGTGTGTCGAGCTGTGCACGCGCTCTCCTGGCTGCTGTGCGGGGGCGTGGACGAGGTCAAGCCGCGTCACCGCCTCGCTCTTGCGCTCGTCGCCGGCGGTCGATTTCTCGCGACTGGCCCCTGCTGCCTGGCTGACTGTGTGCAACTCCTGCACCTACCAACGCCATCAGCTCGTGCAGCCCTCGCCTCGCCCGCGACCACGATGCTGCCACCGCCTCCCGCTCTCTCTCTCGAGTCCAGACGCGGCACTCGACGCTTGCCACCCCCACCTTGTGAACGCTACGAGGCACCGCTCAGTCCGGTGCAAGGTGTACACACTCCCTCGGCTGAGCCTTGCTGGCGGCATCGAGCCAAGGCACCCCTTGTTCCTGCTCCGGCTCTTGATTTCCGTCGGATGAGGTCAGACCGCCTGGCGAGCCAGAACGGCCCTTTCGCGTCCTGGCTTTGAGCGTCTCTGCCTCTCTTGCTTTGCTTCTGCCTCGCTTCCTCTCCCGCCGTCTTCATACCCGCCGATCATGCCCTCTGACGACGTCACGTTCTTCCACTACGACGGCTACGGGGTCGAGGCCAAGAACGTACACTACTACTCGCAAGCAGCGCGTGTTGGCGACCGTATCGAGACGTCCGGACAAGGTGCGCCTGGAGCCGTACTCGCCCTCGTCATCCTCGCGGACAGCGCTGACCTCAGGCCCTTGTCACCTCTTGCAGGCGGGTGGGACCCCAAGACGGGCAAGTGCCGTACCACGATCGAAGAGGAGATCAAGCAGGCCTTTGAGAACGTCGAGTTGACGCTGAAGACGGCGGGCGGCAAGGGGTGGGAGCAGGTCCGTCCACGTTCCCTCGTCTTTCATGCTCCGGGCTCCTGACCTTCTCTGGGCACGCTTCCCCGCGCAGGTGGTGAAGATTGTCACGTACCACGTCGACTTGCAGCCTCTGCACATGGAGCTCGTCATCAAGCACCTCAAGGAGAAGATGCCCAACCGCCAGCCTCTGTGGACCCAGATCGGCGTCGCCAAGCTCGCCTATCCGGACATGCACATCGAGATTGACGTCGTTGCGTACGACCCCAAGTAGGACGAGGACGGGCTGTAACATACGTTGAGCGTCTCCGTTCCGTCCTGGACGTTCCGCGTCTCTCGCCGGTCTGCCAGCGCCGTGCTTCCGCGGAGGCGGTCGCGTTCAGCCGACGTGCTGCCGTCCGTGCATTTATCCTGTCCCCCAACGAGCCTGTACTTGGCGGATAGTCGGGCTCTACACCGCTGCTTTCGAAGTGTCGACTACGACCCCCGGAAATGTGACCTCGCTTGACGATCAGCGAAAGCAGCTGAAGCTACGCAACGTTGTCTCGTTAGCTGCGCGGCGATTTGGCATCGCCCGTGCAGAGCGGTCGCGCGAAGCGAAGCGATCGCCTTTTGGCGAACGTGACCTCGAACGCTTCCGCTTCGACTTTGCGCGCACTCGCCCAAAGCGCCTCGTTGAGCAGCTCGACAGCTCTGCGCTGGCCTGTAGTGCCCTGCTACGCTAGACCGGCACGACCCCACGCTCTCTCGACCCCTCGTCGCACTGCCCCACCTCCCGATCGCTCCCGCCCTCTCGCTCGCCATGTCGGTCGCACCGCCGGGCGCGGACGCCGCCTCATTACCGCCAAGTAGTGCTGCTGGGCCGGGTGGCGCGTCGGTCAACGCGCCGGCCGAGGGTGGAGCAGGGCCGTCGAGGAGTCGCGACGACCAGCAGATCGGTCAGATCCTCGCAGAGGTGCGTTGTCTGTCGTCGTCCAGCTGGGCGGCCTGTACGGTGGCCAGGAAGTGGTGTGGCCGGGCTCTCGCGCTGCGACGACGTCGCGCTGCCCTGTTGTTCTCGGATGAGGTCGATACGGCGGGACGGCTGGCGGCGAGCTGGGCGCCTTTACTCGCTGGACGCATGCGTTAAATGTCAGAGTGTGCGAAGGGCGCGCGAAGCACTCGCCCGGCTGCGATGACGGAAGTACGCGAACGTTGCTGACCTCGCCTCCCGTCCTCGTCGCTCGCAGATGTCGCAGCAGCAGCAGCTGGAGCAGCAGGCGAACGGCGGAGCTTTCGCCTTCTCCAACTTGCCTGCCGGCTCGTCTGGTGCCCTGCCGAGTACAGCGTGCGTCCTTCCTCTCGCTCCTTCCGCGACTCGTGCTGATCGTCGTCCTGTTCTGCAGCTCGCCTTACGCGCACGCGAGCCTCGCCTCGCTCTCTGCACCCTTACCCATACCCGGCGCGACGCACGCCGGCGCCTTCAACCCTTCGGCCATCTCGTACGCCCTCCCGCACCCGCCCCTCCCGACTCCCGGACCCGTCTCGCTCCCACCCCTCGCCGCCATGACGGGCGCGCCGTCCGCCGACGCCGTTGCGGACCACCCCGACGAGGCGGACGACGCGTCGCCCGAGCCGGGCGCAGTGCTGGCCGCGGGCACGGCGAACGAGACGGTCGTCGGCGGGTCGGCGGGAAGCAAGGGCCGTGGGCGCGGGCGCGGGAGGGGCAAGAGCGACGAGCGCCTGTCGATGAACGAGGAGGACTGGAACCGCAGCAGGAAGGACAACCACGTGCGTTCTTTCGGTACTTTGTCGTGTTTCGCGTCGCTCACTTGGCTCGCACGCGCACGCACGCGCAGAAAGAGGTCGAGCGCCGTCGCCGCGAGACCATCAACAACGGCATCACGCAGCTCGCGACGCTCCTTCCCGACGCGAATGGCTCGCCTGGTTCCGCGCCGTCGTCGTCTGCCGCTGCGCTCTCGGCCGCGAGCAAGGTCAACAAGTCGCTTGTGCTCACACGCGCGGCCGAGTACATCACGCAGCTCCGGGACGAGCTCGCGCAGCTCAAGACGGAGCAGGCGCGCAACATTGACCAGTGGACGCTCGAGAAGCTCATGAGCGACCAGGCGCTCGCCGGTGCGCGCGACGAGACGGCTGCGCTGCGGCGCGAGAACGAGGCGCTACGCCGCCGCGTTGAGGAGCTCGGTGGGGGCGTGGTGGATGTCGTGAACGGTGGCTCGGCAGCGGGGAAGCGGGCGGCAGAGGGTTCGCCAGACGGAGGTGATGCTGCGAAGAGGGCGCGGGCGTGACGGTCGCGCGGGTTGTGCGGGTGCGGTCGCGGGCGTGGCGGTTGTGCATGTTGTGCGGGTGCGAGCGTCGCGGGGCTTCCGGTCTGTGCATGTTGTTTAGATCTTGCAACGTTTTGCTTCCGTTCTTGCGTGCTGTGTCGCTCGAGTTGTGCTTACGAGGCGGTCTTTTGGTGGCCGTGTTGCGCTTTCTCCGCTAGTGAGGAATGCAAGTTGCGGATGTTGCGAGAGTGTTTGACAAGCATCAGGAAGAGCGGATACAGGGTGACTAGAACGGGAGGACGGACACGGAAGCAGCAGACCGGAAAGACAACCCGAGAAAGAACGAAGTGCGAGAACAAAACGTCGCGAACGGAAATAGATGCGCAAGACGAGAGACGACAACAGACCGGATACAGACCAAGAACAAGTGCGTGAAGAGAGGGAGGGGATCAACGAGGTGAGTGGTTGCTCCGCACGCGATTCTCCTCGCCCTCAGGGATGTTGCTGAGCGTCGGCACCGCCCTCTTGGCCTTCTTTGGGCCCTTGAGCGAGGTGGCGACGAGCGGGCGCTTGAGAGGCGGGGCGCTCGACGCGGAAGAGGTCGAGGTGGAGGGGCGCTTGCCAGCCATTGCGTTGCTGTGAGGGGGCGGGGAGGCCGGCGGCGTCGTCGAGCTGGTGGTTAGGGGTAGGTTAGGGTTAGGGTTAGGGTTAGGGTTAGGGTTAGGGTTAGGGTTAGGGTTAGGGTTAGGGT